>NW_022196905.1:50076962-50130358 GCF_008632895.1 Mastomys coucha | reverse complement strand
TCACAAGAAAAAAAAAAAGGTGGCTATAAAATAGGAAAAAAAAAATCTTCATATACCATACATCCAAACAGAAGACTAATATCCAAAATATATAAAGAACTCAAGAAATTAGACAACAATAAGCCAAGTTACCCAATTAAAAAGTAGTGTACAAAGCTAAATAGAGAATTCTCAACAGAGGAATATTTATCTAATGGCCAAGAAACACTTAAAGAAACATTCAGTGCCATTAGGAAAATGAAAACAGCTCTAAGATTCTGTTTTATACCCATCAGAATGACAAAGATCAAAAACTAAAGTGACTGCACATGCTGGTGAGGATGTAGAGCTAAGGGAACACTCCTCCATTGCTTGTGGGAGTGCAAACTTTGAACAACCACATTGGAAATAAATTTGATGGCTTCTTAGAAAATTAAGAAAAGTCTTACCCAAGACCCAACTATGCCACTCCTGGGCACATACCCCAGAGATTCCCCATTATACCACAAGTACACTTGCTCAACTATGTTCATAGAATCTCTATTCACAATATCCTGAAACTGGAAACAACCTACATGTCCCTGAACTGAAGAATGGATTTTTAAAAAATGTGGTACATCTATATAATTCTGTTCAGCTATTTTTAAAAAAGGTACAATGAAATTTCAGGCAAATGGATGGAACTAGAAAATACCATCCTGAGTGAGGTAACCCAGACCAAGAAAGACAAGCATGGTATGTACTCACTTATAAGTGGATGTTAGTTATAAGGTACAGGATAGCCATGTTAAAATCCACAGAGTCAAAGAAAGTAAGTAATGAGGAATGCCCAAGGGAGGATGTGTGAATCTCACTCAGAAGAAGTAAAATAGACATTGGAGGTAGAGGGAGGGAGGAAATGAGTAGGAGCATGAGTGTGAGGAGAAGTGGAATGGGGGCCAGATGTGGGCACGGGGAAGTAGAGGGGACAGGGAGAAAGAAGAAAAATTGGTGAGGAACATCTCCTGGCTAAGCAGACCTGAATAGGGGAACCTCACAAGAGTCTATGGGGATAACCTTAGCTGAGACTCTTAGCATCAAGTGATATGGAGACTGAAGTAACAACTAGTTACCAGATAGAACTTCTAGTGGAGGGATGGGGACACCCACCCACACACAAAGCCTTCATAACAAAATGTGTCCTGCCTACCAGCTGTGCAGGGAAAAAGATGGAGCAGAGATTGAGGGAATGGCCACCCAATCACTGGCCCAATTCAAGTTCCACCTATTGGGAGAGAGCCAACTCTTGACACTATGAGAAATACTCTGGTATGCCGGCAGACAGGAGCACAGCATAACTGTCTGCTCACATGATCATCCAGGACCTGGTACAAACAGATGCAGAGATCCACAGCCAAATATGATATGAAGCTTGGGGATATTGTATAAGAGTGGGGGTTAGGATTGAGCCAGCCAGAAAGGTTAAGGACACCACAAGGTGATTGTAGAGTTAACATGGACTCATAGGGATTTATAGATTGAGCCAGTATGGATCATCTGTGTTTGAATTGTCATTGGAGTTCTATACCTACACTCACTTCACAGAGTGTTGTGCTTGCTCACCCTCTAGAATTTGATGGCAAGAACCTATAGAAAGCCATACATACCTGTGCCATAGGACTTGATCTGGAAGCTTCATTTCTTGTAGCTAGATCTCATAGTGATAGCATTTGCTAAACATATGACCAGAGGAAAAAATTATTCAGAATATGTGAAGCCTGCAAGCTAAAGTAATGGCTGCTTAGGCAAAATATAACCTCTGGCAAATAGTAGAAAGAATGTTTTAAAATTAACCATAAACTTTCTTTTTTGTTTGTTTGTTTTATGAGACAGGATTTCTCTGTGTAGTCCTGGCTGTCCTAGAACTCACTCTGTAGACCAGGTTGGCTTTGAACTCAGAGAAATCCTCCTGTCTCTGCCTTCCAAGTGCTGGGATTAAAGGCATGTGCCACCACTGGCCAGCAACCACAGACATTCTAATATGATTTAGACCCTGCTCTACAAAATAAAACAAAATAGTTTATGCTGAGTACCATTAACTCTGCCCCATATATGCACATGACTAGGTTATAGGGCCTTGAGGAGAACCTTCTGGTCAATATACAAAGAAAAGTTGTTTGTGGAGTATTAGCCTAAATGTGACCTCCATAAAATACCATTCCCTTTTAGGCTTAAGGATTATAACAAAAGAAGGAACAGAATGATCATAAGAGACAGAAGAAGTGAGTGTCTCAAGCAAAAGATTTTACCAGACACCACAGTGAAGTTGCACATTTCAACTCACCATGAATGAGACTTCATGCCTGAGTATTGCCTAAGATCAAGACAAACGAAACCCTAGCTTGCATAGGGTTCATGAAGTGTCACAGTTATCTGCAGAGTTATTGGCTGTTGAGAGAGAAAGAGGCATTTTTCTTCAGAGATTCAGGCCCTAAGATACTACCAATGCTCAATACATGGTTCAGCACTATGGCAAATATGCAGGAATTCAATTGGCTCTGTGCATTTTATATTAAATGAAAAGAGAAAGCTCATGAAGTAAAGAAAGAAAAGTCAGTATGGATGGAAAAGGTGATGAACTGAAGACTTGGTAAGAACAAAACACATTGCATGAATGAATAAGTTATAATTAAAATATTTAAAAATAATTATGTTTTATAGATCAACCAGTAAGGTTACTGCAATGGACTAAGTAAAATAAAGTTCTATATAATTATAATATTTAAAACAATGAACAAGGAATTTTGAATATAATTTTAGAAAAAGATCTTAAACACAGCCTTTAAATTGATTTCATTTTCTCTGAAATAAATTTATTTTTTTTATTTCAGAATTTGTTTAATTTCCTTCAAATGAAACCTGTGTATCAGAAGAATCATGCACTTTTGTTTATTATTTACATATGAACTAATATTCATATGTGTGACATGAATTTATTCTGATTATGATGGTCTTAGACTACAAAATCTTTACTTGAATATGATTCTTCCATTGATATTTCCTAGTGATTTTACAATCATAAAAATGGATTTGTATTAGATTTACATCAACATAAAAGATTTACATTAGAGCCATCTAATTACTAGAATAACTAAGCACTGTCTTTATAATACTTAGAAATTTATTTTAAATAAATTTAAATTATATAATCATATCTAATAAAATAGTGTTTGAACTATGAAGCTAATTTCACATTCCTATAAAGTACATGATTTTATTCTTTCTGAAACTGCACAAGACACACATACAAAAATATATTGTTATATATCTTAAAATATTATGTTAAACATTAATTGTTATCAAATATTGAACAACCCAATAATTATTTGAGAATCTATAGTCAATAATATTCCTGCTTTTGCTGCCAATGCTTTCTACTTCAGGGACCAGTTAATTTCTGCTTATTGGTAATTATAAATTCATATAAATAATGAATTTACATTCTTTAAAATGGTTTTAGCCCACTGTATAATTAGTAAGGGATTTCTTCTGAAACAGAAAGGTTAGAATGAGCACAGAAAACTACTTCTCAGTAGTTTCATCCTGGATGTGAAGTCTTGAAGATCCTTTAATTGCGGCTGATCTTTAGTCTGCTTTATTTATTTTATTTTTTTTAAGATTTACTTATTTTTATTTATATAAGTATATTGTTGCTGTCTTCAGACACCAGAAGAGTGCATCAGCTCCTAATACAGATGGTTGTGAGCCGTCATGTGGATGGTGGGAGTTGAACTCTGGGCCTCTGGAAGAGCAGTCAGTGCTGTTAACCTCTGAGCCATCTCTCCAGCCCCATTTAGTCTGATTTAGAAACCTGACTCAAATACTGAAGATGTTGGATCTTTGTCTGGAAAACAAACAAACAAAAAAGTCAAAAGCAAACCAAACAACAACAACAACAAACAAACAAAACCCTTAGTAATAGAATTAAAAAATTGATACTTCGTGTGAAGGCAAGCAAGCAAAACTTTTTTTCTTATTCTATAGCTTTTTTTTTTTCTCCTCTGGGATGCCATCCAAAAAGTATGGCCCAGATTCAGGTTGGGTATTCATGCTTCAAGTAATCCAATCATCAAGAAAATAGCTTCCTAGAGTTCTCAGCAGTTTGACGTTTGCTTGATTTCAGATGCAATCAAGTAGACAACTGAGATTAGTTATCATGTCTACAGAATTAGTGACTTTTTTCTTCTCCTGTAGGCTTTTTTCCAATAACAGCTTATGTTACTAAATATCCTATATAATTTGGCACATTCAAATTTTTGTTAACAGAGTATTGAATAATAATAATGTGGAGACAAGAAAGTTCATTGCAAAATTAAAATTTATAGAGAAGAGAATACTCTACTTTTCCAGCCTGAATGGCAAAGAGAGGAAGTATTTCAACACATTAGTGCTTAATTTCAGGAAAGTCAGATAAGTTTTATTAAAATACAGATGTGATGTTATAACTAACGAATCCAGTAATGTAGGGAAGAAAAACAGTATGTATTAAAAATAATTACTTACATCATGTATTTGTCATTATTCCATTAGTGTTTCAGTATCTAAGGCACGTGCCTACCTTTCTGTGACAGGAAGAAGGAATACTTTCAAACAAAACATCACAAGGTAGTAATATTATGATGTGCTCAGTTTTGCAGCGATTAGGGGGAAATGCATAGTGACAGCTGTACAATGGTGACAACTTCTGAATTGAAGAGTCATGGACACAATAGCTCTCAGGAAAAGCATTTTTATAGATACCATTGTGAGCTGCATTCCTTTACCAATCGCAGAAATGCTAATGCTGCACTATGAGAGGTGTCTTTTTTATTGGAAAATTTTTTGAAAGAATAAAATTTAAATTTTAAATGTAATAGGGTGCATCTGAAGTAACATAAAGACATTCTTTATCATAAAAGGAGGAAAAACAAGAAGATCTGAGGACAATATAAATTATAGCTTTTATACTACAAGCTTAAGGGCAGAGACTCACCTATATAAATGAATACCGCTCTCATTTCCTCATACTCTTTGTTTTGGTGGCTCTTTAACAATATCAATGAGAATAGAAAATCCAGAAGCATTATTTGGTTTTCAGCATTTCTGGCTTTACAAAAGTGAACAGAATGGAGGTGAAGTCGTGGGAGAGCATTGGTGGAGGAAAAAAGACTACAGAAATAATAAGAAAAATTTATTAAAGTAGAATAAATATAATAGTAGATTGACTGAGTCTTACTTACTTGATATGTTATTTATCAGCAGGACAGATATTTCTTTAACAGAATCAGTCTTTTCTTTATATGAGAAAATATAAACAAAATCACATCTGACTAATTTGATACAATTTTGTCCCGAAATTATGGCTCCACAGACCTCCTAGATATATAACTTCTAGAATCATTCAAAAATAAAAACATAAAATGATAGAGTATTTAAAAAATCAAACTCGATCATAATAATTTATGAAAAATAGTTAAAAGAACATATTTTTACTTGTCCTAATAGAGAGCATTTAAAAATTAAATTGTTCACTGAAATCAGGAAAAAATGTTCATGAAAATCAAGAAGTGTATGTACATTTACCAAAGTCCTTAGGGAAAACTTAGAAGTGTTAATGAAGTTATCTGAAGCCTAACATGAGGACCATGGTTGAAATTAAGAAGGTTGTTGAAAAACTGCAAAAGAGTAAGTAGTGTTTACATTTCCAATCTAATCAACCCTTACCACCAGATCACAAATTATGCATAATTTGAAAAAAAAATCTACGCCAAGAGAAATAAAGAGTGACACTTGTATTGCATGTGAATTCTATCTTGTGGAATTGCAATTCTATCTTGTGGAAATTATTGAGAATCAGTAGACCCTTTTAAGGGCTACAACCTGGAGGAAGTAATTAAGACAATGACAAGTACTCAAGAGAAATGCCTAGTGCTTTCCCTTTTCTTCTTTATTGCCAGCATCAGGTTGCAAAAGTAACTTTTAGTCACCTGATATAATTTTCCCCTCAGAGGATTAATGCTGAAAAAGCTGACCATTTCTATTTCTTTCTGCTGTCTCGCTAGCTGGTTCAACTCAGCGCTTTGGGCTCAAACTCTTCTTTAAGCTGACTGATTCAAAGTGACACTGATTCAGTGTCACTGAATTGATCTGGCTGGCTTCAATCTAACTATGGTAATTTGTCCTAATACTCTGGCTCCTTCTTATTATTTGGCTTCAACTCCCTCTACTGCACTAACTGAACACAACTGAAATCAACTCTACTGCACTACCTCCTGTGCTGACTGACTGAACTCAAGTGACTGAACAGAACACACTCAAATTCAGAGATCTGCATGCCTCTATCTCCTGATGTTATCTTTGTCAAAGAGCTATGCCGCTGGATTGATAGTGTTCTACATCAGGTAAATGTAATTCCTTCATGATGTTTTCAATTCATCATAGGATCACTTACCCCTTGCTCAAAAGAAAGAGAGCTAGCAGATGATTGATCAATGTCTCCAAATCTCAAAACTTTTTCATATTTATATAATGATTTCCTCAGAAATTTCATTTAAGTCATGGAAAAATGATATGCTGGCTAGTTTTATATCAATATGGCACAAGCTAAGCTAGAGTCAGTTTGGAACTGAGAACCTAAATTAAGAAAATGCCCCAAACTAGGTAAGTCTGTGGGCAAGACTGTGGAATATCTTTTTTTTTTTTTTTTTAGTGATACTTGCTTTGGGAGGGCTCAGCTCAAGGTTGTTGGTTGCACAAATGGGAATGTGATTATATGTGCTAAGAAAAATCATGGAAAGTAAGTCAGATAGAATTGTTAGATGAAAATAAAGATAAAAATAAAAAGAAGATCAAGAAAAGGAAAATGAGCATACACATGTTTATATAGGCATACATCTATACATATATGTCAATATACATATATATACATATCTGTATATGTGTATATATATATATGTATATCTTACTACAATGCTCTGCAAAAAATCTTAGAGATATCTTCTGTGTGTGTGTGTGTGTGTGTGTGTGTATACTAAATAAATAAATGTATGATAACTAAAGTAAAATTTAAAATAAACAATGAGGACATTTAGATGAGAAAAAAATCCTGGAAATGTATACATTCAGTTATACATTATAGTAATAAGGAAAGATTTTTTTACATGAACAAGGAAAGTTACATTTCTATTGTTATGATACAAGGCAATAATCAAAGCAACATATAAACAGAAGAGTGTGTGTGGCTTATGGTTCCTGAAGGATAACGGTCCATCACTGTAAATAAGCTTGACTGAAAGCTGCAGGTATGGTAGCTTGACTCAGGAGCACAAAGTGAAGAGCACTAAGTCAAAAGCACCCTGTGGGGGTCCCCTTCCTACATGTGTGCACCACCTAAACCTCTCCAAACAGCATCACTATGTAAGGACTAAGTTTTCAAGTGTCCAAGATGTCAAACATTTTTCAATCAAATTGCTGCAATAATCAGAGTCTGGATGTGGAGACTTCCAGAAACAAATGGCATAAAGAATCTCATTAAAACACAGAGCTATGTTTTATTTATCTTTATTTTATTTTGCATTGGTATTTTGACTGCATGTATGCCTTTGTACAGTAGTTAGATCCCCTGGAAAGGAACTTAGAGTGAACTTTGAGATGCAACCTAGGTACTGGGTATTGAACAAGAGTCCTGTAAGAAGAACAGCCTATACACTAAGCTATCTCCCCTACAGCTGTCCTCAGAGAAATTTCCTACAACATCAGATAGAAGCAGAAACAGAGACCCACAGCTATGAAAGAGTCTAAGCCAAAGGTTCCTTTGGGTCCCTTACAGTGGAGATTGGGGAACCACAAGGAAATGTGGAGAAAATATACTAGGGAGCAAAAGGGATGGAGGACACCTTGAGAACAAGAGCCACTGAACCAACTAATCAGGCCTCATGGGTTCACAGAGACTGAGATGCCCAGCATGGCTACTACAAGTTTCTGCACCAGGTCCTTTGCATATTTGATGGCTGCTAGTCTGATTTTTTTGTAGAATCAGGTGTGTCTTTGATTTTTTAACCTGCTCAGGAGAGACATTATGTCTTAATTGTGCTTTGTTAGCCTCTGTAGGTGGGCTTTTGCCCCATCTTATTATATCTTTCGTCTTGTTTTGTTGTTATTTCCCAAAGGCCTCATCTTTTCTGAAGGGAAACAGACAGGCAGTAAATATTAAGGGTAGGGAAGTGCAGGGTGGTAAGAGAACTGGAGGCTGTGGAAACTGTGCTTGGGAAGTATTGTTGGAGAGAAAAATCTGTCTTCAAACTAATAAAATAAAACAAAATAAAATAAAATAAAATACTTCTTTTTATGATTAAGAAAAACAGCAGAGCTAAAAGGACACAAACAAGGTATGTAAAAATTCTTAATCTTTGATTACCACAGAACAAGCATTTTTATCGCTTTATCAACTCCTAGGGTTCAATAGTAAAATAAACATTATTATACATTATAAAACATAAAATTGACTTTCCACTATGACATTTTACAAACTTTTCTAAAATACATAATCCTTCAAAGAAATATGAGAGAAATAAAGAAGAAAATTGTATAATACATTAAATAGAGATACTAAAATAGAAATGAGAGAATATAGACATATACTATGTGTCATAGCCAATTAGAGAATCATGACTTAAGTAAAAGCTACCTGCTTTTGACTACTGAACTAATTAGCAATTACAGGATGAAATTTTCTGTTATATAATGCTTGAGAAATGTATTCATCAGTAATGGTGTAATTTAAAGAAGTAATTGAAGAATATTTATATAATGACCTTTAAAAGTTTTCACACTTTTCTCTGTAGGAAGCTATGAAAAAGTATCAAAATGATGTTTGTGAAGCATTCATAACTATTTATGTATGCTGTGGAATTAAAGGGAACAAGCTTTTGGCTCGGGAACTTTATGCTATTCAATATGGTGATAGTACCTGAATGTGAGATTCATAAGACTACCCATATAGAAAAATAGCATAAATGTTGTTGAGTGTTAATTATATAATAATATGAACATTTCTATTCACAACCCATCCAGCATTGATTTTGTATTCATCAAAAACATTTACATTTGTCTTTACACTTCAAGCGATAGTCCAAAGGATCACATGCTACCCTCACATTTATCACCATATACCTCTAGGTATACTGCATGAATTTTCTTTTCTTAATTTCTTCCTTTCCTTTATTTATTTGAAATTCCAGTTTCTAAACATTAGCATCAAAATGTCATTTTTATGTGTAACTTTAAAGTGATTATTACTTTTAATATGCAATTGTGGCTTCAGTTGTTTTAATAAGTAGCACCCTCCCTTTCTATCTTTGAATCTATAACAAAATGCAACATTTACTTTCAAGAAGGAAATATCACATGGTGTTTGGATTATGTAGTTACTTGTCTGCAGTGAATTAATGTACATATGGTATTTTCATTTATCTACATGTTTCCCATTATTTTTTAGCTTAACTGTTCATGTAAAAATTCCTCTCTCTCTGTTTTTATAAAATCCTGAAATATCTGTGTGCTGGATAGGTTGATATCAATGTGACTCAAGCTAAAGTCCTCAGAAAGTAGCAAGTTTGAGTTTAGGAAATGCCTATATAAAGTACAAAATACATTTTAAGACTTAACTATTTATTTTACTTTTTTGAGATCAAAATAAAGAACAGCATTTGCCCTCCCATTTGCCCCTTTCAAATCCTCTCATATATCACACCCCTCCTTACTTTTTTTTCAAAATTATGGAAAATATTTATATAAGTCAATATTCAACACCCACTACTGTAAGAATTGTTTACTACTAACATGCAGATACCTAGATACAGGACAATATTTGATTCCATTTCATATATATTTTATATTCAAGTTCATATATAAATACATATCAATGGGAAATATAAAAATATTATACATATTTGTATTATTTTGAATAGGTGCAAACAAATATGACATTTTAAATTGTGAAACTTACATTCTTGGATTGAAATGTTGACTTGAGAGGAAAGCAAGTGACAAAATAACATTTTAGGCAAGTAAAAATATTATACTTTTATTTAAAAATATTGAAACATCTTTCTTCTACTTTTTTCTCTAATAATTATAAATATATTTCTAAAAATTCCCATATAACATCTATATTTCCCATAATTCTGTTTCTATTCACATATCTTCAAAACACAATTTATATGCTATATAGTTACAAATATATAGACATTTACACATATATGTGTACATGTATAGCATATATATATATTTTTGTGAGTGCATATAATATACCTTTAAAAGCATATTTAATTTATGTTACATACACATATATGTGGGCATTCACAGAAATATATGTATATAAAATGTTGAAAAATTTATACAATTTGAAGACAAACCTGGGTTAGGACTCCATGAGCAGCTATATGTATGTGCATTTTAGGAGATTCAAAGTGACACAGGAGATAACTCTATCTGCTTACCAGAAGATAGGGCCCATCAAAGGCATGAAAGTGTTGAGGCAAGGAGGACAAACACTTTTGCCAATCTGGTCCAAAAAAATAAGAGTCAACATTCTTTTCCAAAGTCACATCTTAGAAAGAAAATTCTGGAGGGATTTATATAGGTTAGGGATGTAAATCCAAAACTGGACTGTCTTTTCACAGGAAGAATGAGTGATTACAAACAAGTGAGTGTCTTATAAAAGTGGGCAAGTGTCGCAACTTGGGGCCAGTAGTAGATGTGTATTTCATCTAAATGACTTTCACACATGATTTTCTTTAGAAATTCAAATCTCATGAGGAATCACATACTTGTGTCTGAGATTTTTATTTTATTTTTATTCAAGATAGGCATAGTTAACTAGTTTAATTATGAAAATCTTTTTTTTAATAAATCCTTAAAATCTCATATAACATTTTATATCCTAGCTTTTTTTCTTTTTCCTTTTAATAGGTATTTTCTTTATTTACATTTCAAATGATATTCCCTTTCCCGATTTCCCCTTGGAAACAAACAAACAACCAAAAAAAAAGTTTTTACTTCCCTCTCCTCCCGGTCACCAACCCACCCTCTCTTGCTTCTTGGCCCTGGCATTGCCCTACACTGGGGCATAGAACCTTCACAGGACCAAGGGCCACTCCTCTCACTGATGACAACTAGGCCATCTTCTGCTACATATGCAGCTAGAGCCATGAGTCCCACCATATGTACTCTTTGGTTGGTGGTTTAGTCCCTGGGAGCTCTGAGGGTATTGGTTAGTCCATATTGTTGTTCCTCCTATGTGGCTGCAAACCCCTTCAGCTCCTTCGGTCCTTTCTCCAGCTCCTTCATTGGGGACCTTGTGCTCAGTCCAATGGATGGCTTTGAGCCTCTACTTCTGTATTAGTCGAGCACTAGCCTCTCAGGAAACAGCCATATTATTCTCTAAAATCAAGAATTGATATATGGGACCTTGTAAAATTGCAAAGCTTCTGTAAAGCAAGAGGCACTGTCAATAGGACAAAACAGCAACCAATAGAGTGAGAAAAGATCTTTACCAATCCTTTATCTCATAAACAGCTAATATACAATGTATACAAGGAACTCAAGAAGATAGATTCCAGAGAACCAAATAACCCTATTAAAAATGGAGTACAGAGATAAACAAAGAATTCTCAACCAAGGAATACAGAATGACTTAGAAGCACCTAAAGAAATGTTCAACATCCTTAGTCATCAGGGAAATGCAAATCAAAACAACCCTGAGTTTCCACCTAACACCAGTCAAATTGGCTAAGATCAAAAACTCAGGTGACAGTAGATGCTGGTGAGATTGTGGAGAAAGAGGAACACTCCTTCATTGCTGGTGAGATTGCAAGCTGGTACAACCACTCTGGAAATCAGTTTGATGGTTCATCAGAAAATTGGACATAGTACTACCTGAGCACCCAGCTATACCACTTCTGGGCATATACCCAGAAGATGCTCCAACATGTAATAAGGGCACACGATCCACTATGTTCATAGCAGCCTTAGTCATAACAACTAGAAGCTGGAAACTTTTAAGTACCTCAAAAGTAGAGAATCCAGATTTTGTTTTGTTCAGTTTGGATTTTTAAATGAGAGCACAATCTGGCAAGATTCAAAAAAGAAAAATAAAATAAATAAGTCTATTTTGTTGGAAGCAGTACTTTTGACAGATTCATGACAAGATGGAAGAATAATTTTTGGGTTAAACAAAGGAACAGATACAGAAAATGTGGTACATCTACACAATGGAGTACTACTCAATGATGAAATCAATTAATTTATGAAATTCTTAGGGAAGTGGGAGGACATGGAGAATATCATCCTGAGTAAGATAACCCAATCACAAAAGAACACACATGGTATTCACTCCCTGATAAGTGGATGTTAGCCCAGAAACTTGGAATACCCAAAATACAATCCACAAACCACAAGAAACTCACGAAGAAGGAAGACCAAAGTGTGGATATTTCGACCCTTCTTAGAAGGGGAACAAATTACCCATGGAAGGAGTTGCAGAGACAAACTATGGAGCAGAGAGTGAAGGAAGGACAATCCAGAGACTGCTCCACCTGAAAGTCCTTCCCATATTCAATCATCAAATCTAGACACTATTGTGGATGCCAGCAACTGCTGGCTGACTGGAGCCTGATATAACTCTGAAATTCTTGACATTCTAAACAGTGTACATGACAGAGAGACTAGCTAAACAGAAGAATGGTAAGGACAGTGTGAAGATGAATATGGTTCTTTTTATGTCATTTTGGTCTAAGTGTTATAAAACATTTTCTCATTTATGTTCTAAAAACTTTCATGTAAAGGCTATTGTTCTCATATTCAGATATAGCATGGTTGGTCTGTTTGAATTTCTGTAGCTAGTAGTTAATGCATAAAAGAAATTCATGCTCACATGGTTCAAAATGATTTAAGTATGAAACTATAAGTAGAAAATATTCATGCATACGAAACCACTTAAATCTTGTTGATTCACATAGGTGTGATTTTCTTCACATTGGTACTCTCTAATATTTACGCATGGTTTGTGCAGCTGCTATGATTTGCATAAGAGGTAATATGATACACTCAAATGAACTGTAACATAATATTATTAGTTTGGCTCAAAAGAGCCCATAACTGGGAAAGAAAAGAGAAAAAAAAGGCAGAAAGGAACAGCATCAATACCATTATTACCTTCCAAGAAAACAAAAAATTTAAAATATGAGCTAATACTTTTCATCCAGGTACTGAAAAAGATAATGCACAAATAGTGTTACCTCATAACTGTTTTATCTAGAATTCTATTTTGAGTAGTTCTTGACAATTTCCAAGGGTAATAATTAAATTGTTGTTAATGCAATATAATTATTATATACTTACATAACAAAAGCATAGCTTCTAGATTTGATATATATGTATATAAACATGGCTCATATCAACCAAATATCAACATTTTGATATACAATGCTAATCAAAAGACTATTAGAATAATATATTTTGTTAACAAATACATCTGCTATATATGTATATATGGTATATGTAATATATGTCACAAATATAATAAATATAATATATAGTACATTGTATGTATTAAACATATATTTAAATATGATTTTAGAGCCAGGTGTCCTAATCCAACCAAGGAGCATTTGTTGTATGAATGTGTTTTGTCATATTTATTCAGAATTCAGAGAATCTCTATCTAGCCCTTTCATTTGCATCCCTACATTTTGTGCCCAACCCCTCAGAAAAGAAAATTATGATGACATTTTTCAAAGTTTGTGTCATATAATTATGTCATTAAATGGAAATAAATTATCTAGGAAATAACAGCCTACTTAATGGTTGTACATGTATTAATATATTTCCAGAATAATTGTTGTCCAGCAGTGGTGGCACAGCCCTTGAGACACAGAGGCAGGCCGATTTCTGAGTTCAAGGCCAGCCTGGTCTACAGAGTGAGTTCCAGGACAGCCAGGGCTATACAGAGAAACCCTGTCTCAAAAAACTAAAAAAAAAAAAAAAAAAAAAAAAAAAAATTGTTGAAGATTAAAAGTAATGTCATGTGATTTTTAAAGGCATTTTTTTCTGTGAAAATATGCTTAGTTGCTGTATTTATGTAAATATTATTACTTAGATTCATTTACATTACAAATAGTTTTAACCAAACAAAATAATTTAATCTTATTGTGATCAAAAGACCTCAAAAGTAGAGAGAACAGATTTTGTTTTAGTTTTTTAAATTGAGAACACAAGCTGGCAAGATTCAAGGAAAGAAAAATAAATTAAATAAGTCAATTTTGTTGGAAGCAGTACCTTTGACAGATTCATGACAAGACAGAAGAATAATTTTTGGGTTGAACAGTAGGTTGAAAGATTAATGATAAGAAATATAAAAATCATTTTTATTGGTTGATGCAGTTGCTGAGAGATTTGTGAGTTAAGAATCAGTTTTCTTTTCTTTTTCTCTTTTAATCTAACTGCATAATGGGGAGTATTAAAAATCGATATCTTTAATATTTAATAGTTTTCCTAGCACCTCTAGCTTATTATTTTGAAACAGGGAAAGTTAATTCATTAGTTTCCCTTTACAAATAGGTTATGCCATAAAAATCTGTCATAAGAAAGTGAGTTTACATATGCAGTTTTTGGTATGTATGACATTCTGTTTCTGTCAGAGGAAAACATGAAGAGATAATAGGAGGCTCATGTAAACCAAAGGTCAGCATTTGTGCATATTTTATTAAAGTCCACATTTACGATCACCTTTCTACTTCATAGGACAGAAACTGAGTATTGAATATATGAGCACACATTTTCTTTTCCAGTATCCACTTGTAATTTCTTTTGAGGTAAAAATGTAAGAGATTTTCAAAACTATATTCCAGATACCAATGCTAATAATTTTGATACCATTTTACTTAATTTCTTTATTTACACAGTACCAGCATAAAAACCTAAATACTACCTTAATAGCATTCTATTAATTCTCCATTCCACAAAAAATCATCTTGAAAGTTTTGATGTCTGAGTGACTTTTCTTTATGTGAAATGTTCCTGATCTCTGGAGGTCTGAAATGAGTTTTAACTCTTCTTTTATATTTCACTCAACCATCTCGTTTCTCTCTATTTGTACACTCATCCAAGTTTATTTAGTACTGAACATCGATTCTATCATGTGCTATAAAATTCATCTCCTGTCTTGATTGATAGTGCTATTTTTCAACACAAATGCTTCTTGATAAAGGAACAAAACCTTAAAAATTATAAAAACTTGAATTTGCTTGAATTAATGTGATTCAAAATGAAGAACAGCAAGTTCATAGATCTTGGCAGAATTGTGTTAATTTATACTCTTACACAATATACATTTATAGATTTGTCCATTCAATTTCAAGATAGCTCTGTATTTCACTAATTACAGTTTTGGCAGGACAGCAGAAAACAGACTTGGCAATATGTTATGTTGTAGAAACAGAGGTGGCACATTTGTGATAAACAAGGAAATTTTAAGAATGTACATGATAGTTCATGAAATAAATTAACCTGAAATACAAGAACAAGTGAAAATGTCTGTTTTATTTGCATGAATTAGTCAAAGTAACTCAGTTTCATTCCCAGAGACCAAATAAAGAAATGTCATTCTTAGTGCACAGTATGACTTTCTTTAAGGATTTTAGGCAGTAGACATCTACCTTGGCATCAAAATTCAAATCTTGTTGAAAACTTAGTGAAAGAAAGAGAATGGAATCTCCATGAAAGCACTGCATTAGGAAACGTGAAGAATGTCCACTCTTTCTTCAATTTTCTCTTTAGGTGTCAGAAAAAGTACTTTGGGAAGACCTTCTATGACAAAGAAAAATGTATGAATTTCAGTCTTGGAAGGCAGGAAACAAAGGGAGAGGGGACTAGCTTGTATACCTCAGGGGTTTGGTGCACACTATCAGCTTTCCCCACAGTTTATCTAAAGGAAGATGAGAAAAGGGAAGTAAAGGAGTTCTGTGCAGCAACAGCTCAAGTAATTTCTGAATCATTGTTAGCTGTAAGACGTGGCTAATGGTTGCCTGTTTGGAGTTAGTGAAGGAAGAAATATGTGTATCCTCAATAAAAGCAGAAGAAGAGGTGAAACGATCCAATACCAAAGGCACCAGTGCATCAGGAGAGTGACCTAAGGTCAAGCCTCAGTCTGAAGATTATCGATGCATTATTATAGCTCCTTACACACAATCCACAAACTTGAAAGGAGCTTAGTATGACTTGAATTCATCATTATGTGGTGTGTAGTGTGACTTTCACCATCATTGTGCTAGTAATAAAAGCAAAACATAGTTTTCTTAGCTTTTGAAATTTAGCTGTTGAATTGAGAACAGCATAAGCAGCCATATCCTTACATAAAAAATAGTAAGATATACTTTTAAAACAAGTTTGTATTATTCTAAAAGTAAAGCACTCCCCCACCTTGTTAAATGCTCTTGATGTGAGTAAAACATCTAGTGTATTTGAATTAGAAAGTTGCATGTGCATATGTAAATTCAAAGCCACATAGGTAACATGCATGGTACGTTAATGAGTATTACTACACATTGTTATATACTGATAACTGATTGTGTAGGCTGAATCTATGTACTGACACAGCAGGCAGGCTAGATCCCAAAGGCACTCTTCTGGATTCTGCTACTATTCCTTGTTTAGCTTCTAATTCTATCAGTGGTTTTTACACAGCTGCACAGGAGATGTAGAAAGTCACTCTTTTTGAATTTTGAATGTAAAGTTCTCATCTTAGTAGAAAAACTCAACAGTAATAATAAGCAAGTAGAAGGGTCATAGTGGAACTTCATCAAAATAAAACATCATGTCACAAAATAATTTAATTTAAGCTTTGTCCAATAAAGAATTGAAATTTGACAGATGCAGCCAGGTTTCTTTGTTCCTTCTTCTGAATATGATTATTCTAGACATCTAATATGAAGCATAGTGAAAAATAAGCTTGCAATGTCTTGGAGAACATGGACATTGTAAGGAAAAGCAGCAACTTTTTTTCATAAAATAGATACTTATACCAGAAACACTAGTATAAAAAGAAATTAGACTTGTTCCTTTGTCAGTAAATCCAAATGCACCAGCAATCATTAACACTATACCACCAACCTGATTCTCAGAATTCTAACATGTATAGCTGTCCTTCTGGACCAATTCTCCCATTGTATTATCACTTACCAAATAGAAGCAATGGCCACAGGAAGCTCAGGAAAAGGTTACAGATGAAAAACTGAGGGAAAGAAAAGTGTTCTTTGTGATCATAAATAAAATGTATAACCAGCTCAGTGTGACAAGATGAGATAAATGAGTGTGAAGGATAGCACAGAGTAATAAAAGAAGTACCCAAGAATGAGCAGCCAAGCGGCTTTGCAATGGGGAAAAAGAGTAAAAATATAGAGACCACTGTGAAACCTGCCAGATAAATCAAATGGGTTTAGAATGACACTTGCCAAGTCATAAACCGAAGCTTACATTGTCAACTTTCCACTGGGGAATAAGACTGTTCCATTGCAGAATAATGACACAGCAAGCAGTCTAACATAAAATTTCTACATCAAGTGGAAACAAACAAACATAAACAACAACTGAGACAAAAAGTGAAGTGTTTTGAAGGTTGTTATAATTATCTTAGCTGTATAATCAATACTGATACAAAATTCTAACCATTTGTCCCCATTCCACATACTTTATGTCTCCCACATATTTTGTAGGAAGTTTTGTGTAGAGAACTTCCTGGGTTTTGCTGATTTTGTTTTGAATTTATTATAATATTGAATTTTGATTCAGTTATACCCTCAGTTTAGTTCACATCTTCTCCCTGGAAGATCTCCACACTGAAAACTACTGAGAAGAGAGAGACAGAGAGAGACAGATACACAGAGAGTGAGAGGGAGGGGGGAGGGAGGAAAGGAGGAAGGGAGCTTATGCTAGAGGTGGGGAGAATCATACAGTTTTCTGGACAGGTTGCTTTGTTGAGGTTAATCTGAGCATCCATTCTATTTAACAAACTCTATACCCTCAAACATTGTCTCTTCCTCTTTTCCTGCAAAAGCTATCCCTCCTTCTACATAGAAGAAGACAGGAAATTCGGCACCTCCATTCCTTCCTTGCTGTTTTCCCTCCTCTTCAGAATTGTATTTAAATGTACCCTCTTTTATGATATTTGGAAGCATTTTTTTTAATCTTGAGTATTTTACAGGTGGTTTTGGTTACATTTAATATATTATGTATAGAATGTAGAAATCATAATTGAAAATCATTCTACCATGGGCTATCAGGCGACTCCTATACATGTAGGGTTACCACACCATTGCTTCTGTGTAGTTCATACCCATCAGAGATGGATAGGGGTACTCAGTGCTCCTCTCTTTTGAAATCTGTCCATGACATTTTCTCATACCACAACAACTAGTCCTCAGAAATGTCACTTCCAGGTCAAATTCAGCTTCACTCCTCTGGAATTTATGTACATAGTATCATCAATACTATGAACTTTGCCTCCATCACTACTTTGCTGGTGTGGTAGGGAGGACGGGCAGGTGGCAATGAGAAGCATTGCTGATGTTCTGGGAATCTCTTGGACAACCCTGACCAGTAAGTCAAAAGTGGGAAAGAGGGCTTGTCATGACTGATGTCGAAATTTTGCAATAAACTGTGTTGTTCTTGGGGAAGCACTGACAGCCTAGAACTACAAACATGCATGTATACACTACACTACATATGTTATAGGTATTTTAGGAACATAGTTAGTATCATGACCTCTTATGTGACTTTTCAGATACCCATAGTATGATTTCATCCTCTTTCTTTTGTATTTATGTACCCCTTCCTGTTGGAGTAACCAACTTATCCCATTTCCCCTTTCAGAGCACATATACTCTGCTGTTCACCCACGTATGGTTCCTTCTCCCACCTACCCTGCAATATTCCCCTTTGATTTTACTGATTATGTAGTTACTCCAGTTTATGTGCTCATATCTGAACATATAGAGCTTGGAGCCAACCATGAGAGAACAGAGTTTATGTTTCTTCATCTGGGTTATACCAATTAATATTATAATTAATATTATAATATAATAATTATAACTATACTCATCATTATAATTACATAATTATAATGCTCTACTTCTCTCCATTACCTACAAATTTCATGATTTCTTTTTCTTATGGCTTAGTAGTATTACATAATGAGTATATACAACATTTTCATTATCCACTCATTGATGAGGACATTTAATTTGTTTCTACTTCTTAGCTATTGTGAATAGATAATTAATGATCATGGCTAATTTGTGGAGGAGGATGTTCGTTTTTTTGAAACATGCTGAAGAGATGTATAGCTTGGTGATATGGAAGATCTACTTTTAGATGTAAAGGGATTCTCCATACTAACTTCCAGAGTATCTGTACAGTTTGCAATCCCAACAGCAGTGTATGAGTTTTCTCATATCTCTACATACTCTCCAATACTTTTTCTCAGTTTTTTTGAGGATATTTGCTATTCCGATTATTGTTAGATCAAATCTCAATGTTGTTTGATTTGTATTTTCCTATTTGCTTGAAGTGCTGAAACTTTTTCCTTTTTCTTTTTATCTTTTTTTGTTTGTTTTTTAGTTTATTAAGCTATTTTTATTTCTTATTTTGAGAACTCTCTCTGTTTAGGTCACATTTGAATGGGTATTTTATTGTTCTTCCATTGTTTTTAAGTTCTTTGAATTATCTGGATATTATATTCCTTCAGATGTATATCTATAAAAGATCCTCTCTCACTCTGTCTGCTTTTGCTATTATTCACTAATTTTTTTTCTTTCCCTCCATAATATTTAGAGTTGTACTAAGTGCCAATTGTCATTTCAGTCTCAATTTTTGGGAAAATGGAATCCTTTTCATTGAGTCTCCTTTCCTACCCCTGCATCTTCTCGGGTATCACTTAAGTTTTCGTATAGCTCTATCAGTATTCCATGCTTCTCATTAAGGTCCTTAATCCTTCAGGGGATGAGTTTTGTTCAGAATGATAGATAATAGCCTAATTTTATTCTATACATGTAAGCATCCAATTTTCATAGTCCCACTTGTTATTGATGCTGTGCTTTCTCCAAGTCATGTTTTTTGCATTTTTGTCAAATTTTAGATGTCTGTAATTATGTGCACACATGTCTGAGTCCTCCTTTTGTTCAATTGATTTAAAAGTCTATTTGTATTTTTAACATTTTGTGACAGTATCGCTTTGTTCATATTACTACAGTTATGTAATAAAACATGACATCTGAGGAGATAATTCCTCCATCTCTGGTCTTTTTGCTTAATATTACTTTGGCTATCTTGGTTCTTTTGTGCCTTTATGCGATTTTTAGAATATTTGTTTTCTATTTTTTAAATATTATAGTTTGGGGATTAAGATTGGTATTGAATTGAACCTGACAATTGATTCTAGTATAAAGGTAATTTTCAAAATATTAATTCAGCTAATCCATAAGGATTGTAGGCCTTTCTATCTTCTGTTGTTCTTACCCAATCTCATCAATCAAAGATTTATGTTTTCATTGCTGAGGTCTTTCATTTCTTTGGTTAAATTAATTTTTAGATATTTTATTTGTCTAAGCCATTATGTACGAAGATGTTTTTATAATCTCTTTCTCAGAAAAGTATTTGCTTATAAAAAGATGGTTGAATTTCTACATTGTTTTTATATTGTGCCATTTCAGTGATAATATTGATCATTTCTAAAAGATTTCTTGGTGGAGAGTTTGAATCTCTGGATTAGGATATTATGTCATCTGTGAACAGAATAAATGTTATTTCTGCTTTTCCAATGTGCAACATTTTAATTTAATTAAGTAGGTAATTTTCTTACCTTCGTTGCCTCCCCATATTTAAAAACAAGTTCCTATTGCTGAAGATATTATGCATTAGAGAAACATCTAGAAGAAATTGATATTCAACTTAATTGAAAGACTCCTCTCTGGAGATTAATTAACAGTTTTTAAAATTGCTATGCAAGCTAACAAGAGAGACCAAGCAATTTGTATTACCACCCTGATAGAAATCCTACAAAGCATAGAAATCACCAATATCAACAAATAATCAGGGTTGTAATAAAGCCACTTACATTGGGGCTAATAACTGTATTATTGGATTTAATTCACCCTCAAATATAATGAAATTGTATCTAATCCTGCAAACCTAAATAAATTTCTATGGTTTATGAGGTCATGCAATATAGGTAACTGTAGCTGCAGATCTATTAGCATCATCTATATTCTGCAGCACCCCAAACACACATGATAGACACAGAGAAACACACACACACACATAATTAAAAACATTTTAATTAAGCATTTCTTTAATTTTACAATTTCATTTATGAGTTCAGTATTTTACATCATTCTTTCATTTCTTCTCCCCCGCCCAATTCATTGTGAGGCCCTAATATAAAATTATGTGGCTTAAAAAAAATGTGCATGCATATAATATTAACACCATTCAGTGTTGTTGGTATGTATATGAGTTTAAGGTTGATCACTTGAGTGTGAATAATTTATCAGAGTGCTTGTTCCTTGCTGATTCTCCACATTTCTTCAATCATTGGTTATCTCTACCTATTTTTATGAATATGAGTGTCTTTCCCTTCCAATATGCTTCCTGCATCATGTGATTGCACTGACCACAAAGGTGACATCAGAGCTCCTCAGCCTGTAATTCTAGAGTTATCACCTTCATGTAGATTCTGGAAGTTGAAATTTGATCCTTTGGAAGAATATTCAATTCTCTTACACATCAAGTAAATTCTCATGTTGCTGTATCCAGCTCTCTGTCTATTGGTTGGTCATTATGAAATAACCCCATTCATATTGGCATGTTGAATGGTAAGATCACTATATAAACTTTCGTTATGAAAATATGTTTGGACTTTATGGATGTAATATCCATGTCATGTATGAAGACACTAACTTGCAACTGGTATTCTGATTTAAAAATATAAAATAGTGTGTCTGAGGAAAATAGTATATGTTAAAGTGTTTAACAGGCTTCAGAATTCTATCTCGGTTCTAATTTATTGTTTCTTAAAAGACCAGTAACAATTCTTTTTAGTTTAATTTAAATAAAGTGCAACTTTTTAACAATATTAATTTGTCAAGTAAGTTAAAGAGCATATAAAATTTTAAAATACTATATGCTTGTCTGAAACATTAGAATTTAGGTACAGTGAATTACAAGTGATGTATTATATTTGAGTTTGTTTTAATGTTCATTCTTGTTTTAGTTATCTTATAATTTGTGTTTAATTCTAAAACTGAGATTTAAATTGTGGTATCCTTCTGTGAACAAAGAAAGATTTAGGCCTTTGACTCAATACACTAAATGGGTTAGCATATGGTAATGACAATTAATAGGAGGAAGACATAAAATAATTCTGAAATCAACCTCTATCTCTTTGAAATCCACCTAATATATTCCATGGAGTTTTTTTTGTCAGTCCATAGATGTTCATCTTGCTAAGGGACTTAAAGAATAAAATGTCATAGGATATGGCACAAACAAGTATTTATTTTAGTGTCTGTGTTCTGAGTTAGAAATGAAACCTTGGCAGTATAGTGGTAACAGAGAAAGAGAGCAGATCAATTAGGGAGTTATTTCAGAAATTTAAGTATGAAGTTATGAATATAAATGTACCATGTTTAAAAATACCACTACAGAGCAGAAGGAAAAAAAAAACAGAATAAAAGATGCTTCCTGAGTTAAAATTCAAAACTGCACAGGAATTAAACTGATGGTCCTGGATGGGAGAAAGAAGTTTGAGAAGAAGGAGTAGAGGGCAAGAATGTTAAACCTCTTCTCATTCACTTGGTTATTAGAAAGTGTCTATTAATATCAACTATAAAATGTAGGAAAAATAGAATTTGAAAGTGAAAAATAATCTTTTAAATTTGTACAGTCTTACAGAAGATTTATGAGTATTGAAAATATTATCCTCAAAATATAAGCATTTGTATGTGAACTAAAAATGATAATTAATATTGATAGTTGATATTGATAATTTCTGACTAATAAACCCAGTCATGCTTTATCTTTTCTTGTTCCTGAAAATGAGCAAAGGAAATGATTCAAAGTTATTTTCTATAGTTTTTGTTCCAAACCAACTGTTCATGATTTTAGGGAAGCGGAACAACAAAAAGATAAAGGTTATGGGGGAGAAAGGAGAGAAGCCCAGAGGGACAGGAGAATGAATAGAAATATGTAGCAGTGTGAAGTGGTGGATGGGAAGATCCTCTAGAAAGTCCCAGAAACCAGGGATGTGAGAGTCTGCCAGGACACAAAGGCAATGACTATAGCCTACATGTCCAACAGTGGGGAGAGGGAACTCAGAGTCCACCTCCAGTAGATAGACATAGCCCACAATTAAGGGGTGGGGACATCTACACATTTCAAAATTTTGATCTAGAACTGTTCCTTTCTAAAGGAAACTGAAGGACAAAAAAAGAACAGAGACTAGCGAAAAGGCCATGCAGAGACTGCCCAAATTGAAATCCATCCCATCTGCAGGCACCAAACTGTAGACACTGTTACTTTTGTCACGTTTTATTTGCAGACAGAAGCCTATCATAGCTGTCCTCTGCGAGGCTCTGCATACATGGGCTAGTCTATGGCCCAGCTACATATGTAGCAGAGGACTTTCTTGTGTGGGCTCAATGGGAGCAGATAACCTTGGTCCTGTGGAGGCTTCATTCCTCAGGAAAGCAGGGTACTAGAAGGGTGAGGTGGGAGAGGGTGGCAAGGTGGGTGGGTAAGCACCCTGTAAGAGATGAAGGTGAAGGGAGACTGGGAAGGAGACAACATTTGAAATGTAAATAAGTAAAATAATTAATAAAAACTAAAAAAATAACATGCATGTTTATGATTTAAAAATTCCTTATAAACCCACATGTGAACTCTTAGAAAGAACACATAGCTTGTCCACTCTGGTTTAGAATATTCCACAATATATCGGACTATTTATATTATATATTATTCAATATAACCAAGTCCTTTGATACTTTGTTTTTACAAATGAAGAAACATCCTTCAAGACTAATTAAATTTCTATCCTGTAGTTCTGCCCTCTTGCTAGTAGAATTATTAATTCTTTGAGAATTTTACACAATGTATTATGATCACATTTACTTATTACAGTGCTCAGCTATACCTAGTTTTAAGAAATAATGTACATACTTACACTTTGTAACTGAATTGTATTATTTAATTTGAACATTTGGAAACAAAATTCATTTAGGCACTTCTTTATTATTAGATATTTTCTTTATTTACATTTCAAATGATAACTCCTTTCCCGGTTTCCCCGGAGGGTGGGGGTACTGTTCCCTCCCCCCTCCATTAGCCAAGTAAAGCTGTCCAACTCATGGCCAGTCTCTCCCACCTGTGGAGCCAAACAAAGGGGTAGGGTGGTGAGTAGAGGGAGGGGAAGGAGGGAGGGAGCAGGGATTTGTTCTTGTTGTTTTTTTTTCTTCGCTTGTTTGTTTTTGTTTTTGGAGGGGAAACTTGGAAAGGAGTTATTGTAAGATATATAAATAAAGAAAATATCTAAAAACTATCTTTCTCTGAAGTCCCAGTCAAGGAGACACCACCCATAGAGCTACGAAAACACTCAGAGCAAAGGTTGCTGCAGCTACTGAGACACTGGGACCAGAGACTTACTATAAAGTTGGCTATGAAGTTACTATAAAGATCTATGTAAAAACCATGGAACCTAGAGACTTGCTTTGGTTTTTTGAAATACGTATATATATATATATATACCTGATCCCGTCAGTAAAGTTTGAACCTTGATCAGACTACATGTCTTGGTTCCTTTATTTCTCCCGCATTTCGAACCCTCTCTTTTACAGGTTCCCATCTTCCTCCTAGGAGAATCCAGTTCCTGAGTGGCCCCGGGCAGGTTCACTAAACCACCAGCCAAAGAGTACACATGGTGGGACTCACGGCTCCAGCAGCATTTGTATAGCAGAGGACAGCCTATTTGATTATCAATGGGAGGAGAGGCCCTTGGTCCTGTGAAGAAGGCTCTTCACAGAAGAAGAGGTCATAGTTTAGTCCCTGGGATCTCTGAAGGTACTAGTTAGTTCATGTTGTTGTTTGTCCTAAGAGGCTGCAAACCATTCAGATCCTTGGGCCCTTTCTCTAGCTCCTTCATTAGGGACCCTGTACTCAGTTCAATGGATGGCTGTGAGCCTCTACATCTGTATTAGTCAGATACTGTCAGAGCCTCTCAGGAGACAGCTATATCAGGCTCCTGTCAGCCAGCACTTGTTGGTATCCACAATAGTGTCTGGGTTTGGTGATTGAATATGGGAAGGATTCCCAGGTGGAGCAGTCTCTGGATAGTCCTTCCTTCAGTATCTGCTCCATACTTTGTCTCTGCAACTCCTTCCATGGGTATTTTGTTCCCCCTTCTAAGAAGGATCAGAGGATCCACACTTTGGCCTTCCTTCTTTTTGAGTTTCTTGTGGTTTGTGGATTGTATCTTGGGTATTCCAAGCTTCTGGGCTAATATCCACTTAGCAGAGAGTGCATGCCATGTGTGTTCTTTTGTGATTGGGTTACCTCACTCAGGATGATATTCTCCAGGTCCATCCATTTCCCTGAGAAATTTATAAATTCATTGTTTTTAATAGCTGAGTAGTACTCCATTGTGTAGATGTACCACATTTTCTGTATCCATTCCTCTGTTGAGGGACATCTGGTTTATTTCCAGTTTCTGACTATTATAAATAAGGCTGCTATGGACATGGTGGAGAGTGTGTCCATATTACATGTTGGAGCATCTTCTGGGTATATGCCCAGGAGTGGTATAGCTGGATCCTCAGGTAGTACTATGTCCAATTTCTTGAGGAAGCACCAAACTGATTTCTAGAGTGGTTGTACCACTTCTTTTTAAAATGTTAACAAATATTTCTTTTTAATTATCATTCTTTAATCTTTTTTACAGTCCAGTCATTATCCTCCTCCAGGTCTGCCCTCTGACTGTTCCTCATTCCATACTTTCTCCCCCTTCTCTGAGAGGATGTTCCCACTCCCACCCCCACCCCTCTAGACCTCCCCACTCCCTGGGGCCTTAAGTGTCTAGAGGGTTAGGTGTTTTTTTCCTCACTGAGGCCAGCACCCTTTTCCCCTCCCTGTCCCCTTTCCAACCCATGTCCCTCCATCTCTCTGCTGGTGATTTCTTACTTATTTCTCCCACCCAATTGGAGGAAGAACTCCCAACTGAGGAATCCTCATGTGGACTCTTTGGCTAGCTAATCTTCTTGAGTTCTGTAGATTGTATCTGTGGTATACTGCATATTTTAAAACTTCTTTAATTTTGCAAAAATAAATTTAAAATGTAATGATTGATCTGTTTCACTTCTAGAACCAAATGCAGTTTTAGAAATCTCACCAACTCTTTCTGGTTACTACATGTCAGACTTTTTAATTAGAAGTTTTGGTTTTTCAACCTTATGTTTGGGGGAATTTGAAGAAGTGAATAAACTATGATTTTATATTAATATAATTAAAACTCCATTACTAAAGTAGTCAGAGATCCCTTGAATTTAAACATATGCATTTTAATGTGCAGCCATAATCTGGGAGGATTTAAAAATTGCAGGTAATGAATAATATGCTCACTTATGTTGGTTTTTAAAATTAGTTTATTCTAATAGTTTAGAATTGACCAATTATGCAATATTGTAGTACTGCTTCCTAACTGAAAATTGAGTTTCCATTGAGATATTCATAGGGATAGAAATTGCAACTTAAAACCATAAGACTTTGGTCAAGTTAGAGTATCACATTATATAGAAATATATCAATAAAGTACTTATATGGTTGTTATTTTCTACATTCAATTTGTCTTTATGTTTAAAATTAAAACATGTAAAACTTTAAAATCATTTCATTATTTTATTCAATGAAAATACAATTAGCTAATTCCTTTTATATCAAGATGTTCAATGGGCACCATGTGTGAGACAAGTATGATATATAGTCATATACAATACATTCATGTTCATGTTAAAGTGAAAAAAATGAGCTCTTACTGGAATTAACTACTGGATCTCAGAGATGTCTCTTAAGATTAATCTTCAGGGAATAATGAATGAAAAACTTATTACCAATAAACATTAAACAACAATTTGATGCAATATTAAGTATGAATATATGTAATACATTCATTGTAATCATATTACTACCATATAAGTTCATTATAAGAAATAATAAATGATATTAGGGATTAAAATATTTGACAAATGCCATCAAAATAACAATAAATTCACAGAAAGCATTCACCACATGACCTGTAGGTGAACTCAAATATAAATAATTTATTTTATTCCATTCTTTTTCACATATGTTTCAATACTGAGTCATGTATTAATTTCACTGAGGACAAGAGAGATCTCCTTCAAAAGGTATTTTCAAAAGACATAAAATCATTGACAGTCTAGTTAACAACACATACTCAAATAGAGCTTGCAAATATTAATCAGGGTTCATGTTGTTTTAAAAAGAGAAACACCATGGAGTTGGGAGGCAGAGAGGTTAGGGAGGATTTTAGGAAGCCTTAGAATTGAGAAAATATTACAAAAAAATGTATTGTGCAGATTTGTCAAAGGATATATAAAAATTTCCAAATAAGTAAGTAAATAAATTAACTAAATATATAAATATATGATAAAGGTGATGTACTAGAACAGAGAATATTTGGAAAGATAAAGGGGTCAACAATGTGTGATAATACAAATTTTAAATCTTTAATATAAGCAAAATATAGGATATGCACCTGTATAAAATGTCATAATGAGACATTGTTTTGCAATCTAAAAAAAAAAAAACCCATTAAAAGACAAAAATCTTTTATTCTTAAGTTGGCATAGATGTATTTGAATATTTATGAAAGAAAAAGTAAATAACAATGTTAAAATACACATCCTCTGAGCAGAAAATTGTGTGTAAAAGTTTATTAGAGAGAAGGGGAATGTGCTAAACACGATACAGAGAGTCTTCTGATATACAATGCATACCAAAGGGTTTTGCAATGAAGAATTATGTCTCCATTTACACTACATTTTACTTGGTCTTCTTTTCTTTCTTTATTTCCCTTGTTGTTGTTGTTGTTGTTGAGACTGTAGCTCAGCCTAACCTTGAACATATGGTAAACCCTGTGCCTTGGCATCCCAAGTGCTTAGTATCCCACATTATAAGAAAAGTTACCATACATACATATTCTGACTGTCTTCTTTCCTGTGATTATAATAGATAATACAATATAATATGAACAATTAAAAAGCCAATCTATTTAAATAATTGAAAAGTTTTATTGATATCCTATTGAAAGACGTAATACCCTGGATCAGAGAACTTAGGCATTATATAAGACTAAGTTTCATGATGCTCATTGTTATAAAGACTACAAGGGAAGTTAAGGAGTTCAGGCTTCAGTATTTCAGTGACAGCAAAACCTTAGAGTCATCTACAGGAAGTTGGCAACTGTGTCATCAACTCTGTACCTGTCACAGTCTAAGGAACTGTATGTAAGATTCCAGGTGAAGGGAGAAATCATGAGTGTTAGAAGAGCAAAGGAGAGAGGGAGAGAGAGAGAGAGAGAGAGAGAGAGAGAGAGAGAGAGAGAGAGAGAGAGAGAGAGAGAGAGAGAGAGAGAGAGAGAGAGAGAGAGGAAAACATTCTTAGGGAAATAATTAGGAAAACATGAATATCTTTCCTGACTTCTTGACCTCTGTTTTTTACTATATAAAAATCACAAATATCTCTTTGGAAGAGACCATACTCCTCTTTTCTTCTTAGAAGTTCTGTTTTGGAGGTTCTATTCCCTTATTTATTTTCAATGAACTTTCATTAACTGAACACCATAAATTTCTGAATACAATTCAATTTTGGAATGAGAATCAGATAGCCTGATTCCTCTGCTCCAAACTAAGTTGTATTTTCAGTCCTCAGAAAGTTAACATTACAAACTCGTAGCTTCCTTGCCTTCACTGTGATGACTCTGTTTTCTCTCTTTTCCTTGCTTCATCTTTGTCATAATTCATTGTGTTTTATTATTGTTTAATGTCGTAATCTATCATAGTAAGGTTTTTCTCATTTGTCTCTTCAATTCATGAAAATTACATTAGCCTATCCTAAAAGGCTATAGCAGAATAGTCTTCCTATGCCCAATGTTTCCCCTTGTGTGTGTGCATGTACGTGTGTGTGTATATGTTTGTTTGTGTGTGTGCATATGTGTGTGTATGTGTTTGTGTGTGTACATATGTGTGTGTGTGTGTGTGTGTGTAAACCAAAGTACATTGACTTTTATTCCTCTGGTTCTCTCTCTCTCTCTCTCTCTCTCTCTCTCTCTCTCTCTCTCTCTCTCTCTCTCTCCATCTCTTGGGTTCTCCCAATCTCTTGCACTCTCACTCTTTCTCACTCTCTGCCTCTCTCTGCCTCTCTCATTATCAGTATTTCTTACTTTCCCTCTCTTTAAACAATATCTTGTAATTTGAAAATAGGCCAGGCAGGTTAAACTTTTAACCAATAAAAATATCCAAATACAAAATGATGTATTTCTCCCTGTTTCTCATACCTGAATATTTAGACATCTTTTGGGCACTGGCAGGCCTAGATGAGTTTCTGTATGTGTTGGGGTTTGGGGACCATACTAATCTTCCTGTGTGTGCCAGATAAAAACTTCATTAACTGCTCTATTACCTTGTTCCATCCATCAAATCTTTACTTCATATAATAACTGTAAGATATATATATATACATATACATATAATGTGTGTGTATATAATATACATTATATATAATATTACATTATTATATTATATAATATAGATGTGTGAAAATTATATGTGTATATACTGTATCTGAGTTTGGCTCATATACAAATGCCATATAATAAACATATGAATAAGATGTTACAATAGTCACATCAGAAAAATTTCTTCAGTTATTATTTATACTATTTCTATAGAGATTAAATAGAATTTCATATCATCATATGTTAAGTATATCAATTGATTAACTTCAGTAATACAACTTTATAATTCCTTTAGAAAATTGAGGCTATGTTACTGTTTCTACCAACTTTCATTTTTTTTCATGTTCTTGTGTACGTATGTATACAGATGTATACATGTCTTCTACATGTATTTTATTAATAAAACTTGGAATTTAAGCAAATTTTTATTGCTTGTGAATTAAATGTTGAAAAACTATGTTTTAGACTCTATAGTAAGCAACATCCTGTGATTCTGTAAAATAATAGGAATATATATTCATATTTACAGAGTATTTAATCCATATCCTAACTATAGGATATTTTCTTATAGAAAGCCATCCTGACAAGTATATTATCCATGCTGCTGCCTAGACACCTTCCAGGATAGCCTTTGTTGCTATATGTTAGGAAATATCTGTCTGCTAATTGGGAAGACTAAAGAAGTCTAGACTTACTTGCCATTCTTCAAATTAGGAAAAGAATAACTCTTATATAATGAAATTAACTAATTTATGAAAATAAATCTTAAAATCAAACTTAGTTTGGATCAGGGAGTTTTTGTGAGATTATCATAGGACTTTCAGAAGTTAAACCCATAAAATTCTTCCAACACGACTCATGAAATAGGGACTGAAGCAGGACATCAGTTGATATGAAAAACTAAATGGGGGAAAGCCAAAGGCCTCAAACTTACACAAAGAATAATAGGCAAATTAAAAACTACACAGAGCATGAAAACGTGTCACCAAAGAGGACATATCAAATGGTTTTCCAATACTAAATGGTTACCTGAAATATACATACAAACAAAATTATATAGACAAAATCGGTTATATTTAGGAATAGAATATATATGTATATATATATGTGTATATATATGTGTGTGTGTGTGTGTGCATATGAGTGTAATGACAATTATTGAAAAAAATAGGCCACGAATTTAAGTAAGAACATGGATACACACACACACACACACACACACACACACACACACACACACACATATAAAGTCTTAGAGGGAGAAAAGGGAAGTGATAGATGATGTAATTACACTGTAATATTAGAGAAGTTTGGGGGGAAAGTACTTTGCAAGTATATGAATCAAAGTTAGCAATATTTAAGAAACGAACTGAAATAATATTCTGATAAATCTTGTGCATGCATTCAGTTTGATTGAATGGATTGTTAAATACACATGCATGTTCATTTTAGTAATATGTTTATATGATGCTGTAAAGCTTGAAATAATATTGAAAAATAACATACTTGATATTGATATTAAATTAGAGGAAAATACCTCTGTTTGATATTTTTTATTGTTTTTGTATTTAATGGTAGCACTTCTCTCTTCTGTTTCCTCCCTTCAAAGCCTTTCATATACCCATGCTGGGTCTCCTTCAAATTCGTGGTCTCTTTTTTCATAAATTGTTATTGCATATGCTTATGTATTATTACTTATGTGTGTAGTTAGACTTGTAATATCCATGTTTATCTATGTCTTAGAGTCTAATTCCTAAATTTTACTTGGTAATCTAGGGAACAACATAAAACATCATTAGTTAACATTTCTTAGAAACTGGTAACGTACAACAATGTTTTCCAGTTACTCCATGTAATCACTAGCTAAGCACAAAATCAACTCTTGCACATACAAGAAATCAGTTGAACTAACATCTACACTGAAAAAAAATCTAGTATTTATACTTTTAATATATCTCCTAAAATTGTCTATAAACCTGATCTTTGGGAAACTGACTTTCAATGCTAGCGGATTTGAATAGATTTCATGTTGTTCAGTTACACAACCAGGCTGGGTAGCAATTTATTTTAATATACTTCATTATGTTTATTAAACAATAGATAAGTTACTACTACAAATTTCATCAATGGCTTTAGATTCACTCTTCAACTATTTTGCTCCTATTTTATGCTTTCTTCCAAATACTGTTATTATTAGAGCAGCTATGCTTTATTTCATATCTTAGTCAATAATATAATCTACTAAAGAAAATGAGATAATTCAAACCTTATTTTATCAATTTAGTGGAGGTCAGTTTTCCAGGAACATTTAGTTATAAAACATATCAAATCAAGTAACCTGGCCCTATAGGAAGACACAGAGCCTGGCCCACTGACGGAAGAGGATACACAGGGCTGACCTAGGCTCATATGTGACAGTTGCTCAGCTTGGTTCTCATGTGGGACTCCTAACAACAGGACCACGGGCTGTTTCTGACACTATTGCCTTCATCTGGGACACTTTCACTTTCCTGGGCTGCCTTGCCTCAGTAGAAATGAGAAGATGCACTCAAATTTTACTGAAACTTCATATGCCAAGGCTGGTTGATGATCTATGGGTAGTTCCCCCTTTTCTGAAGAGAAAAGGAGGAGGAGTTGATGGGGTGAGTAGAGAAAGGACTGGGAGGAGAGGAGGGATGGAATAGTAAAGTGACTAACTTAATTAATTGATTAAGTTTAAAGAGCAAAAGGAAATTCTCTGCTACATATATATCTGGAGCTATGTATCCCTCCATGTCTATTCTTGGTTGGTATTTTAGTCTCTGGGATCTCTGGGTGGTCCAGTTAGTTGATATTGTTCTTCATATGCAGTTACAATCTCCTTCAGCTCCTTCAGTCCATCCCCTAGCTCTTCCACTGGGGTCCCCAGGCTCAGTCTCATAGTTAACTGTGAGTATCTGCATTTGTATAGGTCAGGTGCTGGTAGAACCTCTCAGGAAACAGCGATACCAGGCTCCTGTCAGCAAGTACTTCTAATATATATATATTATAAAATATAATTATATTATTATAATATAAGTATATATTTAAATTATTATATTTACATTCTAACTGGTCCCACCCTAACCAGATCTCCATCCCAGAGTTCTTCACCCCATCTGCCCTCCCCTTTGCCTCTAAGAGGGTATTCCCTCATTCCCAATCCCTACCCCCTATGCCATTCACTTGGCTTCAGCAATAAGTGTTGAGGTTTGGTGTTTCCAGATGGGATGGATCCCTACGTGGAGTCTCGGTATGGCCTTTCCTACCGTCTCTGTTCCATTTTTTTATTAGATATTTTCTTTATTTATATGTCATATGATATCTCCTTCCCCAGTTTCTCCTCTGAAAAAAAAGAAAAAAAATCCCTGCTCCCTCCCCTCTCCCCCTGCTCACCAACCCACCCTCTCCCACTTCCTGGCCCTGGGATTCCCCTACACTGGGGCATACACAGGGTCAAGGGCTTCTCCCATCCTTGATGACCTACTTGGCCATCCTATGCTATACATATGCTGCTGGAGCCATTAGTCCCAGCATGTGTACTCTTTGGTTGGTGGTTTAGTCCCTGGGAGCTCCTGTCTTTCCATTGGACAGTAATATTCCGGGCACAGGTGCAAACAGGAAGGTGAAAATTGATTCTTATCTCATATAATACATGTTAACATTCTCCCCTCTGCTCATCTTATCCAACCTCATATTCTCTCAGCCAGAACCACTCCCCTCAATTTTCACTCAGAAACAAACCAAACCTCGGAGAAAGAGCAACTGAACAAGTCAAAACAAAACACCATAAGACAAGGCAACAGTTCACATATTATGGCTGGACAAAGAAACACAAAAGAAGGCAAATAGTAGAAAAATCAGACAATAGAGTCTGAAAAATATGTGTTCTTACTGTTTGGAGTGCCACAAAAACTCCAACCTAACACCAATAGCATAAACACAGAGGACTCAGGGCAGATTATTGAAGGCCCCAAGTTTGCCGATTCGGTCTTTTTGAGCCCATGTGAGCCCTACTTAGTTGATTCAGTGGGCCATGTTCTTCTGGTTTCCTATATACACATTAATTTTAATGAACAAGTTTGCCTATTACTCCTTGATGTTAAGCCCAAAATAACATCTCCACAATAAGAAACAGCATGGCTTTTTTTTTTAACTTAATTGTAACTAAGCATCACTTCTGTATCTGTCATCCAAAAATATATCTAACATACTTTCATATTTTTTATTATGTGTCTTATTATTTAATTAAGATACTCTATAATAAAACCAAATTTAAGCAACATATTTCTACAAATCTACTCCTACAGAAGGTGCTTGAAGATACACTCTAATCTAAAGTGGTTACAGCCAAAAATCATAAGAAATAGGTAATACTAGACCAGCAAAGTCAAAAGAAAAGAAGTCCCCCTACTGTCTTTGTCACACATACACACACACACACACACACACACACACACACAGAGAGAGAGAGAGAGAGAGAGAGAGAGAGAGAGAGAGAGAGAGAGAGAGAGAAAGAGAGAGAGAGAGAGAGAGCAAGAGAGAGCAATAAAAACAAAATAACAGAAATCAACAACCATTGCTCATCAATAACTGCTAATAAATGTCTTCAATTCCCCAATTAAAAGCCAGACTAAGAGAAGGAATGTAAAACTCCTTCTATTGAGTCCAATCAGTACACCTTAATGTCAAGGATGAATATCACCTCTGGGTAAAGGATTAGAAAAGATATTCCAAATAACTGGACCTAATCAATAAGCTTCATTAACCCTTTTTTATCTGACAAATATTCTTTAAACAAAAATTCATCATAAGAAATAGTGAAGTACACTACTTACTCATCAAAGGAAAAATCTACCCAGAGGAATTTGTTTTTAACTGAACATAAACAGTACAGTAAGCATTTTAAATGTATTTGACTTAATATTTATAATGGTATTGTATAAACAAATCAATACTACTCTTTTTAAGATACAAAACTAGTGTTTAAAGGTTCACACCTAGTTAATGATTAAGAAGGAATATATCCAAATTTGCCTAGTCTTAAGATAATTTCATGGAAATGATTATTTTAATACCTAAACTCATTAGTAGTTTAATTCTTCCCAGCTTGGAATACAAGTTCATATTAAGCTAACTTCTTTTGTAGCACACATAAGGCAAAATTACTGAATAGTTTCTATGAGTTCAGTATGTAATTATTTCTATATATCTGTATCTATAGCTATGTATCTTTTTTCTTCCATTTATTTTTACTTTTTTCTCACTTTACATCCTTATCACAGCCCCCTCCCTTCCAGTCCCACTCTTAGAAATTTCCCCCACATTTACTCCTCCCTTCTCTTCAGAGAATGGGAGACCCCCCACCTCGGGTACTATGCCACCCTGGAACATCTAGTCCCAACAGAACTCTCCCACTGAGGCCTACTAGGCTGTCCAGATAGGAGGAAGAGGACCCAATCACAGGGAAGAGAGACCAAGACAGCCGTAATTCCACTTATTACAGGACACACATGAAGACCAAGCTGCACATTTGTCACAAATCTGCAAAGGTCGAGGTCTAGTTCCTGCATCTTCCTTGAATGGTAGCCAGGCTCTGTGAACCCCATGGTCCCATGTAATTTTTTACAATATATGCCTCAAAATTAAGGGCATTAAATTTTGTAAAAGAAACAAGATTATAGCTAAATCTCTTATTGATCCTCCCACACTGACAGTAGGGTACTTCAACAACCTATTCTTAATAGACAGGTCATCCGGGCAACAAAAACTTCTGGGGCTAACTAGTGTTATGAAGCAAATGAAACTAGCAGAGACTTAGATAACATTTTACTCAAATACAAAAGAATATACTTTGTTCTCATCTCATCACAAAATTGACCACAAACTCAGACACAAAGCAAGTCTTGATCTGTTTTATAACACAAAGGTACAATGATCGCCATTCATATTATCTCCATATACAACATTACAGCATGCATACATAAATTAAATATACACTCCATAAGCACTGTACTAGGTCTCATTTTAAACACAAAGAACAGCACAATCAGCGTCTACCACTAAGAATATAATACAATGAAGAAGGAACCTGCCACTTACTAGCCTTGTCACCTTGGACAAGTTACTACTATCAGAGTCTAACACTTTGTTTTAGTGTGGTGATAATGATATGGTAAGATCCACTGCACGAGCCTGTTGTAATGATTAAGAGAACTAATAAGTGCCTGACATATAGTCAGAGCTGACTAAATATTAGCTGCCAAGTTCTCAGCCACAGGCACCCTCCTTCTTGAGATCTAAAGACAAAAGAAAATAAACCTAGATTATGGGAAGGCTTCCTGGAGAATTGAGACTGGAATCAGAATCCAAATGTAAAGCTGAATGAGATTCTTCTTTTGGAATCTTGCAGGCTGTAGCAATTTAGGACAATACAGAAAAGCAGAAAAGCTCAGAAGAGACGATGAAAGTTGAGGAAGTACAATGAAACGAGAGGCTCTGGAGAAGCTGCCTATCCTACAACACTATCAATGAATACTTTTTACCCAAAAACAGTAAGACTTGAGGATGGGACTCTTTCTAAAAGAAAGGGTATAATTATGTCATGGTTTCTAAAGTCTTACTATCATCTCATCCTTCTGTGAATTGCTTCCACTACACAAACTTTTGTGTATTTTTGGCAGTGTTTGTTTTAAGTTTGTATTCTAGGAAGCAATGCAGGTTACTTCTTTAGCCTCTTTTCTGAGGAACATAGAAGCTCATATATTAGTCAGGAATCTCTAGAGTCACAGAACTTGTGGAGTACCTACCTATATTAAGGGAATTTATTGTGATGACTCACAGTCTGTAGTCCAACTAACCCAACAATGGGAAGCTGTGGATGGGAAGTCCAAAAGTCTAGTAGTTGCTCAGTTCCACAAGGCTAGTTGTTTCAGCTGATCTTCTGTAAAAGATGGTATCCTGAAGAAGTAGGTTCCAAAAGATGTGCTGGCAAGGAAGTACAAGCAGCTGAAGAAGAGTGAGTCTTCTTTTGTCCAATGTCCTCATGTAGGAGTCCAGCAGAAGGTGCGACTCTGATTAAAGTCATGTACCACCACTGCTGATTCTGGAACTTGTTTGCCCTAGGCTGACCTTGAGCTCAGAGATCTGCTGGCCTCAGTCTCCTGAGATTAAAGACAGTACTACCTTGTCTGAGCCTAGGCTTTTCATGGACACTATGACTCAAGAGCTCCATGTCATGCCGGGTCAGAAGTCTGTGTCTTCCAGCTCCAAGATCTGGATTTCAGGTGTTCTGCCACATTTCTGTATTGTAGTTCATTCCAGATATAGCCATGTTTACAACCAGGAATAGCCACCACAGCCAATTTGAATTATGTTTTGGCTCTGTTGTGATGTTTTGAAAGTAGGTTTGTTCCAATATTTGTTTTTTTTTTTTAATGGGGGGTTTGGCCACCATTTCTAAATTACCTTACTCTTCCAGCAATCCTAATCATTTGCTTTCTTTCTGAAATGTAATGTGTACAAAATAATTAGGAGAAATCAATGGTATCTCCAGGTTTTATTTTATTTCATGTTTTGCGAAAAAAATCTTTAAAAATTTATGATAAATATAATGGATAATCTGTTATGCATCTAAGCCTGAATAATTACATACTGCAATTTAAAGCAGAAAAAATTGTTACGACTCAAATCTAGAAATTCTTCAAAGGTATGTGATACAATGAGAAATTAGATTATATCACTTTTAAAATTTCAAACTAATTTTATGATGTGGTAAATGATATGTAAATGGCAATTTATTGTTATTTCATAATACCGTGATTCAACATGCTATTCTATAAAGAACAAACTCTCTTAAACTTATTTGTTGTTGCTTTGGAGATAGGATATCTCTAAGTATTACTGTCTGCTCTATAAACATACTGACACTGAACTCATGGAATCATTCCTTCTTCTGCCTCCAATGTTCTGAGATTAAAGATAAACACTACCATGACAAATGCATGTCATTTTTTTAAAATTATATAAACAAAGACACCAACAAGCTACCAGAAAAACCATTTTTCATTAAATCAGAGTTTGTGTATTGTGTCAGGATATAATATACCTAGAACTGTAAACATATGTTTTTATAGTTTTGAATGTGGTTTTAAATTTTCAGAATTTTAGGAACTCATATTATCCAAAGATGCAAATATGCAATGTGAACAATATGAACCATTTATTTTTTAATTAATTTAAGTATTTCATTGTAAATGGAAAATATACTGGTGTTTCTCCATTAAATTGCCTTACTATTTAAATTTTATCATAAGATAACATATTCCTGAAATTTTATAATTTTTATTAAAATATGCAAATTTAGATCTAACTTTATTGATTCTATTGATGGAGGATGCAATGTTCATGGACCTCTTTCATATGAAAGAATTATATTTGCTGAAAGACTTAAGATCAGAATTTAGGTTTAGACAATGCTCAGGATCTGGGAGGATTCAGATGAAGGCTGACTCTATAGAATAGAAAAATATCACCTTATTGTTAGATGACATCTGCTCCAGCTTTTTGAGTGAAAGCACATCCCTTCTTTCCTTGGACAAACTAGGCTGTCTGGTTAAAAATTCTGGTTTCTTCAATGTTTTCTCTAAGATGTACTTTTAAAATATTTCCTCTGTACAAAACCTCCTACTTACTGTGATACCCCCTAACTTTCTTTCAAATTTATGGTATTTTTTTTTTTGTTTTAGTTGCTGTGTTTGAGTGTGTGTGTGTGTGTGTGTGTGTGTGTGTGTGTGTATGTTTATAAGGATGACTGTTTCTATTGGGTAATCATTTGGTGCATTATTTTCAAGGGAAGTGCTTCATACACTTTCCCCTTACATGTTGTAATGTCTACTGTTCATAAGGATAGGTTACAGTACTAGGTATATTATATACTATGCATAATGTGTTATAATATTTTCTAGTTCCATTAATTTGCTTGCAAATTCATGACGCCCTCATTCTTAATAGCCGAATAGTATTACATTGAGCAAATGAACCACCTTTTCTGTATCCATTCTTTTGGTGAAGGTCATCTGGATTCTTCCCAGCCGCTGGCTATTACAAATAAGATCTCTATAAACATAGTGGAGCATATGTCATTGTGGTATGGTAGAGCATATTTTGGGTATGTACTCATGAGTAGTACTGTTGGTTCTTCAGGTAGAACTATTTCTGATTTTCTGAGAAATCACCAGATAGATTTCCAGCTTTCAATCCCAGAACAATGAAAGGGTATTCCTTTCTTCAGAATATCACCAGAATGCTGACACTTTAATTTTTGATCTTATCCGTTATGATTTGTGTGAGGTGAAATCTCAGGGTTGTTTTGATTTGCATATCCCTGATGAATAAAGATGTTGAAATTTTCTTTAAGTACTTCTTGACCATTAATGATTCTCTTATTGAGAATTCTTTGTTTAGTTCTGTACCCCATTTTCAAATTGTGTTATATGGGGATTTTCGAGTCTAACTTAAGTTCTTTATGTATTCATTGAGTGGGTTTAGCTAAAATGTACAGAATACCCATGATACAACCTACAAACCATAAGAAGTTTAACAAGGAAGAAGACCCAAAAGAGTGCTGCAATACCACTTAGAAGAGGAAACAAAACAATGGGAGGCAGAGGGAAAGAAGAATTTGGGTGGGAGAAGGGGAAGGGAAAAAGGAGAGCAGGATCAGGTATGGGGGAAGACAGAAGAGAAGCCCAGAGGACCAGGAGAATGGATGAGAAAATGTAGCAGCAGGACATGGGGGTCATAGGGAACCTCACAAACGTCCCAAAAATGTTGGATATGAGAGGTTCCTAGTACTCAACAGTGATGACCTTAGCCAAGAGGCCCAAAAGTGGGGACATGGAACCTGAAAACCACTTCTAGTAGTTAGACAGGGCCTCCCGTGGAAGGTTGGTCACCAACCTACCTTGAAGATTTTGATCCAGAATTCTTCCTGTCTAAAAGAAATGCAAGGACAAAAATGAAGCAGAGATTGAAGTAAAGGCCACCCAGTGACTAGCCCAACTTGAGATGCACCCATGGTGGGCACCAAACCCTGACACTATTAATGATATCATGTTGTACTTAGAGACAGGAGCCTATCATGGCTGTCTTCTGAGAGCCTCTACCAGCAGCTGACTGGGACAGATGCAAATACTTACAGCCAACCATTAGACAGAGGTCAGGGACACCTATGGAAGAATTAGGGGAAGGAATGAAGGAGCTGAAGTGGATGACAACTCCATAGGAAGACCAACAGTATCAACTAACCTAGATGCCTGTAAGCTCCCAGAAACTAATCCACTGACCAAAAATCATACAAGGGTTGGAGTATGTCCCCAAACACAAATGTAGCAGAGGACTGTCTTGTCTTGCCTCAAAGGGAGATAATACAACTAATCCTTTAGAGACTTGATGCCCCGAGAAGGAGGATACCTGTATAGGTGAGGTGAGTGTAAATGACTGGGTGAGGAGTAAGTGGGTGGGTAGTTAAGCACCCACTTAGAGGCAAAGGTCAAGTTGTTGGGGTGAAGCACACCTGGACAGGTGACCAGGAAGGGGAGCAACATATGGAATGTAAATAAATAAAACAAATTTTTAAAGAAGGAATTATGATCTTCCAAGGGCAGGAAACAACCAACAGTGCTACCCAGATTTGATGTCTATTAACCACACCTCAGTTTTTTCTTATGGTATGTGTGTGTGTGTGTGTGTGTGTGTGTGTTTCTGTATGTCTGTGTGTCAGTGTGCCCATATGTCTGTCCACATGTCTGTGTGTGAATATTTGTGTTCCTTCATATTCTAAACTACCAAATGTTGCAAGTTCCTGCATTACAGGGTTAATATGAATTAATATAGACTAAGAAGAGTATTTCTCTGATAATACCAGCCCAAACTGTCTCTGTTTGTAATTGGTATGCCTCTATAAGATCTTATTGTGACTGTCATTAGTCTATCTTTAGGGCATATTTTGTGATGAAATACAGTTTTGTCTAGCGTGGTTTGGTAGTCTTCACCATAATTTTGTGATTAAAAATGACTCTGAAGTTATGGATGAACTAAAGAAATAAAGATAAGAAATAGACACCATCAGTAAGGGCTCTTAGCTTCTGCTTTTAGTTTTCTTTCCAAATTGTTCATTGTTAGCATAAGGGACTTTGATTTTGTAAAAGGAAAGATCATCAACAAAAAGAGGTAGATATTGGTGACTTCTGTCTCTGCCATTTGCTACATAAATGACTCAACTCCCATTATGCATGTGGTGTTTTCTGTCAACCATTTCAAAGAGAGGATTTTGTGACAAACAAAAGCAGAAAGCATAGAGTTAAAGATACAATGCAAACTCAAAACTTATGCAGCAGAATTAAGATTTTAGCAGTGAGAGAAGTGAGTGATTGTATTCTAATGTAAAAGACTTGAGAGAATTAGTATAGCATGAAGGTGGTACAAAGATCCTACAATGTGCCAAGGTAGAAGCTTCTCTACATTGCCAGAATATCTGTGTTTGGTCATTGTGCTTTTGTTAGGCTCCAATGAAGACTCAGACACTAGGAAGAATCCTTTCTTTCTTGATATTAAAAATTCCAAAGAGATGACATTAATAAGTTTGGGGAGGAAATCTAAGGGGGTTTCAAAAATAAGAATCTGAGAGAAAGTCTCACAGAATCCCAAATAAATAATAACTTATAATTAATCATAAAATATGCTATGATCAGGGTACAATAAAGTCTTAGAAATGAAGCTGTTTAACATTCGTACAAACTAAGAAAAATCTTGAATCTCAGTTAAAAGGTTATTTGAAATATATATAATAATTGTGGATTCATCATCCAAATGAATAAAAATATAAAAGACTAGGATGCTGTCATATGAGAAAAAGTAAATATTATAAAAAATTAAAAATAATAACACCAAGATTATTTCTCATCTGTATAATAATACATAGATGTTATACTATATTGATAAAATAGATTATTATGGACGTTGGTTATAGGAATTGAGAAGTAGTAGAAGATATAGTTTTTGTTACAGAAAATTTGGTGTCTGTGTAATATTCCAAAAGAAAATAAGTGGTTATTCCACATCCAAAATAAAATGATATGTCAGTACTGGTCACTTTAAAGATAAAATATATATTCTTACATTGATAGAATAATAATTAAAGTCATGCATCATATTTTTGTTACAAACAAGCCAATAAATAATAAATTAATAAGAATTTTTACAACTGAGCCTTCTCTTGAGATATATAAAAGCATAGACACAAGGCTCAAGTTCTTTGAAATTAAGTGATGATTCTTTGTTAATAGTAAGATATCCTCATGAGCATAAAAGTTCTTTTTCAGAGAGATGCATAGAGAATCAAGTATATATTGGAGACATGCTAGAGAATTCTTATGATATCTACCCAGAACATTGCCCAATTTGAAATTTCTATGTCACTATTTATATTCCTTTTTAAACAGAACACTATCATGATTAAGAGCTCAAAAATTAAAATATTTATTTGAGAGTTGTTAATATTGAATACAATTTTACTCTTGAAATCAAAATTTGTACCCAATAGATTTTTAGTGTCTTGAAAATAAATATTAAGTAAGATGGTAAAAGAATAGTTGATGAAGCACTGCCCTCTTTTGGTTGTATAAATTAAGTTTATATAAAATATGAAGAGGTTAAATACCCAGAAAAGATGAAATATACAAGGGTTATATATTCACAAATGAAAAGTTTGAGATAATAAATAACCATTAGCTTTTAAAAAATCTAAGTACAAATCTTTGCAACAGAATTCTTACAGGTTTTGTGCTGCTCATTAATTTCAAGAACTTTGGTATGAATCAATGAGACAAAACAGAATATGAATTGTCATACAAGATACCTGTGTTCCTCTCCAGAAATGAATTATGGATGACTGGAAACAGAGTTTTATGTACTAACACATTAAAAACTGTTATTGTACATCATGTAAGTGATATAATGTTGATGCCACAATGGCTATTCAGCAATTGTCAAAATCACTATGGTGTCAACCTAATGCTTCTGCATTTATGCAATAATATGTTTCAGAAGTAATTACTTATTAAGAAGCCTACTACTTTCCATGCTACAAGTCTCCTAAGATTTCATCACATTTACCATTTGTCAACTAAAGATAAATGTGGAATAATTAAGCTTTCTGTCATTTATTCCACAGCAATTGTTGTTTTCTGTACTTCAATTAAGCTACTGGATAAGAAGAGTAACTAGGACTCTTTTTTTAAGCCTTATAGCAAATATGTGGTAAAATCAAATATGCACTTAATAATTCAAGATTGATACTAATATTGTGTCAATTTCAAAGAAAGTCAGTCTAAACAGATGCCAGATCTATTTTAACTGAAGCTACCCTACGCAAATTAATTAGCATTACAGAACTCTGGCAATCAAATACTTTACATTATGTGGTTAATTGGTACTAAAAGCATATTTTATAGTAGTGGGGGCTTGGTGAGACTTAATCTAGAACTTAGGGTCATGGACATCTGTTGTGATAATACTTCAAAAACTAGTATTTTAGAGTACTAATATAGAGAAATTTTAATCCAGCAATATGGCTAATCAGGCTAGAATATAGGCATGTGTTTAGTATATACTATTAATCCCAAACAATGTCATTAATGTTAGTTTGCTGAAGAAACTAACCATATTTGTAAGTCTAATTGAGGAACAGAAAAATTAAAGAATCTGAGAAAATTTGACATAAGCAGTCAGAGATAGAAGGTGCCCAATTCTCAGGAGAACAGACAGGAAAGGGAAGCTATGTAAGAGCAGTGCAGGAAGAGAGAGCCAGAGCCAGAGAGAGAGAGAGAGAGAGAGAGAGAGAGAGAGAGAGAGAGACAGAGAGAGAGACAGAGAGAGAGACAGAGACAGACACAGAGACACAGAGACACAGAGACACAGAGACAGGGACAGGGACAGAGAGACAGACAGAGACAGACAGAGACAGAGAGAGAGAGACAGAGACAGAGAAAGCAGAAAGAGTCAGTGACAGAGACAGACAGAGACAGGGACAACAAGAGTATTCAGTTGAATCCAATTAGTGCTATTTGGTGCAGTTAAGTCAGTTGGGAGCCAGTGCAGTGAGTTCAATGAAGTTCAGTTGAGTTCATTCATGAGTTCATGTAGTATAGCTGAAGCCAGACAATAAGAAGTAGTGAAAAGATTAGAACAAATTGCCAGAGTTAGTTTGAGGCAAAACAGAGCAATTCAGTGAGAAACTATAAGAAACCAGACTGAATCAGTCAGCTTGGACAAGAGTGTGAGCCAGAACAACTGTGTTGAACTAGCCAGCCAATGGTCGAAAAGAAGAAGAAATGCTCAGCTTAGCAGGAAGCCTCAGATACTGAAAATATTCTAAGCCTAATTAGATTGTATGGAGACTAGAAGCTTCCAGGACTAGACCTAAGTTAGCAAGCAGAGGTGGTAAGCTTCCAAGGTTAAGATTGCATCAGGCAATTAAAAGTTACTTTTACATTAATGATGGCTGTAGAAAAATACAAATAAAATATTTTAAGTATTGTTCACATTTTATTCTTGTTCGTACAGAAAAACCAATCAAAACAGGGATGCTGAATGTACAAACACAGAAGAATATCTATTCTTAGTACCTCACAGAACTTTCACCTAAGGTGACCACATAACTTAGAAGCAAAGCATGTCTCAGCAGATACTAAATAAACTGATATAGAATACTTACTCTTTTCTGACCACTATAGATCACAGCTGGATTATTTACAAAAGAAACAATAGAAATCTTATAAACTCACACAATCTGAGCAACACACTCCTAAATAAAAAACAAACAAACAAACAAAAAACAAAAAGCAAACAACAAAACAAAATAGGTCAAGACAGAAACCAAGGGAAAAATTAAAGACTTTGTAGAATTGAATGAAAATAAAGACAGAAAATATCTAAATATATAGGGTACAATGAAGGACCTTCAAAGAGGCAAGGTCTTAGCTCTAAGTACCTACATAAAATGTTGAAGAGATCTCACACTAGTAACTTAACCACACACTTGAAAGATCCAGAGCAAAAAGAAGAAATTACAGCCATAGGTAGAGAAGATAGCTAGAAATAAATTCAGTGCTGAAATCAATATAATAGAAAGAAACAAACAAAAACACAAAAAGATATATCTATACATGTGTGTTTCTTTCTACCCAACAGGTCCTTTCTGTTTTTAACATGTTTTCCAGTACACTGTTTCTATTAGATCCCTGAGTGTGAGAACAAATGTGCCTCTATTTCTTCAGCTTTTCTTGGGCTCCTGTGGTTTTTGTTCACTTAAATGTGTTAGTTTGTTTTATTTTACTAATCTATTTTATTATACTTTTAGAACCTGTTTGTTTTCTAATGAGCAACTGAAAGGGTGTAGATCCTGATGTAAGGGGAGGAATTGGGGAACTAGGAGGAGCAAAAGGGAGAAGAAATTGTAATCAAGATATATGTGAGAAAAAAATCTCTTTTCAATAAATGGAAAACAATATTTTAAGCATTAGTATTAAGTTATATTATATAATTTAAAATATATAAGTAGAGATATTAAAAGCATATACACATATGTCTTTGTAATCTTTATAAACCTTTAAATATAGTGGATTCCTCATGTATGAACCAAATATACATATGTGTATCCTGACAAATAAGTATAAGTCAATATGTGTAGAATTTGATGTCATTTGATGATAGCTATCATTGGTCAGTATATGTAACTCTGATCAAATGTATGTATTGATTTTTTGGTACAAAGTTTAAAAAAAATTTAGTTCAGTTTCTACAAAGACCATGAGAGCCTTCTAAGACATTGAATATCTGTAAACAAAGGTGACGCTCAGTGACTACAGGTAGTATTGTTATGCTGTCCTACTTTTGAATATCAGTTTAAAAGTAACCTAGTTTTAAATGAATTCTCATGACTCTATAACTCCCTTTGGAGTTATGCATGCAGTTCAGCTAATTTTGTATACTGATGCAGTTCTTCTAAATTCCTTGGCTCTTAAATAATGATGTCTTGAAAACTCTTATTTGTGCACTTAGAATTTGTCATAAAATTACCTCTTTTAAGCTCCAGAACTCAATAATTCTTATTAGCTAATAATGACCTATTTCTCTGGGTTTTGTCTAAATTGAGTAAAAGTTAGTACTACAAGATGGAAAGTAGACAGAAAAACATTGTTGCTGGACACATTTATATTGAAGATTATGACTAAGCTTTCTGACTTGTTTTATATTAGATGGACTGTAACACTGCAGGGTAATTATGTATTGTCTGTTTCATAAATACTATGTACAGTTATTGAATTCATCACTTCTGCAAACAAGACATTTTTATGTTGCATACAGAAGACTATCTTTGATCTCTAAAACTATCATATTCTAATTTACTACTTCATATAAATGTCCAATGCTCTAAGTTGAAGTGATTTCTTGGTAGAGTATGCCATGGACCACAGTTATCTTATAATCATCCTAAATATCTGAATTTGCTATAGAAACCCAGGATGAAATTCTGTTGTATACATGGGTTTCTATATAGAACTGCTGGTAAAAAGTAATGATTCACAGTGATGGTAACACAAATTCAATAACAGAAGAACAGACAGAAGCAGACATGAATTTGAATTACCCTGTTTTCTATGGTTTTGTCAAGTATCCCATAGATAGAATTCCCTAGCACTTCTATCTTAAAATTAAATGTTAAAATTATGTTATATATTAGAGTTATTCCAGGAATAATTTCTAAACTTTTCTTTTTCCTTTTTCTTTAAAATTTGTTTTTAGGTTTCTTAGTGTATTATCAAGCTGGAGTATATTTAAGCTGTATTTGATTTTGTTACACAAGTAAAATTAACTAAAGTAAAACATAGTCATTGTAATATCTAAATTGAAAGGGTTAAATAAGCTCATACAGTTGTCTTTAGTGTAACAGAACAAGTGTTCATAAGCAATGACAATGTCTTGAAATGGTTTCTAAATTGAATCTAATGATTCCCTTGCGCAAAGTTATTAATAAGGTATAGGCCCATAAAATCTATATGCTTTTCATTCTAAACATAGAGAACATGAACAAAGGAAGAGGAACAAAAGGATCTCTGATTAAACTGTTCATTGTATGCAATTAGCTTGATAGCACAATGTCAGAGAGAAATATATCTGCAGACCAGCGACAAAAGAGATATACCCATCATCTGTAAATGTAGTTACCTGACCTGTGCTCACACATTCACCTAGAAAATAAAATGGCAATTGTAGAAATCAGAGAGAAAATTATATGATGTGTATAGAACATATAACATGTGTTACATTTAACATTATGTTAGGAGTAAACCAGGGTAAAGCTATTACTTCAAAGGAACTAATAATGTTTACTACTGGTTAACACATTTAAAGGAAAAAGTTATTCCACAATACATATTGTAAAATAGAAATAAATTATTTATACCACATTTTTTTAAAAGTAAGTGCTTTCAATTTGATTCAAGTAATTTTAACTCATTGCTAACTCTTTAAAAGCTATCTATAATTATTATATTTAATAAAAATTTAATTTCTCTAGGGTTTGCCAATCTCATCATAAAGGCATGTTTCATTTTAGGAAATTTAAAATGAAGCAAAAATCCATTAAAAGAGGCTTTTAAAGTTCAGGTAGACTGAAGTTAGTCTGAGATGCAATGATTTGATGTAAAGTTGCATACAGATAATGTTAAGGGTTGCAGGCATGGTCTAGGGTCTGTTTCCTTACACATTTGCTGTTTTGGAGCAGAGATCCTTATGAATATAGGCATGTTAAACAAGCATGGTAACTACATTTTTGTACCATCAAGAGTAAGAAGGAACCTACCACATCCAATTTTCAGGTGTTACAATATGTCAGTGGGAAGTGCATTGTGGTTTCAAGGTCACTATACCAGTTCTAGTATACCTAAAATTAGAATCTCATTTCATCCACTTGAAATGATGTCATTTGACCAGGGAACCTTACTCAGAGCTCATTATGCTAAGCACAAGACATGGGATGAAAGCGTTTATTTTAACGGATATAAAATCTACCATGGCTGTTTTAAAAGAGAAAAAAATAATAGAAACTATATTTGTTACATTAAATAATAGTACATTATAATACTTATACCAAAATTCCTAGTCCTAAAAGTTTCTATATGCATCAATAATAAAATGGTACATACTACATACCAAATACAAAAACCACATAAATATATGAAACTGATTAATTGTATTTGTACACATATATATATGGTACCATTTATTCTATAATCAATGTAACCAAATGATTAACCCTTAAAAAAACTAAACAATCATTATTTGAATCAGGCTCAGAAATTGAGATTGCTCGGTTAATGATATAACAGAAAATTGAAATCACTAAAAGATACATGACTCTAGCTACATAGACAGCAACTAACCAGACAAAGCAAAGAAATTCCCTTTTGTTTTTTCACCCCACTGTCTAAAATAGTCAGTTATTGACAGTTTTCAGAGCACAAAGGGCACTGCAAAACAACCAGTCAATTTTGTGGATGCTTGATGCAGCCAAATAACTTATTTCCTACTGAAATAACAATGATGATTTAAGGCGAAAAGTAAGTGAGCACAGTAATTAGGGGATTCTTTTTTTATTGCATATAAATTCGTAATCTCATTTTCCTCTGTAAAAATAAAAACATCTTTCTAAAAAAGAGAGGTGTGCTGAGAATAACTGTGGTAAACTGAATAATTAAAGATGTAACATATAGGAAAGTTAATAAGGGATAGATACAAAGGTAGGAAATAAGTAAAAGGTAACAAAAGCAGTATTTGATGAGCAAAGTTAAAATCAGCAATGCCTATATATCTTGGATACTTTCAGAAACAATATAATATATTCTTCAAAAATACAGTGGAAACCCACACATCTGTTTAGAACAAAAATATTGCAAGAGTCTCTGTCACTTCTTAGTCATCATTATTATGTTTATGGAGTACTGGGTGATACAAACACCCCCAGAGAACTAACACATTTCATATATTTTATGCTTATTTGAATTGGTAATATAACTCATTTCATGTTAAGTACCCAGGGTGTAAGCAACAAAGTTGAGGTTTTACCTAGTGTTCTGGACAGCAGGTGGCTTCACAAATAAAATACTTTTTCTAGGGACTGTTGTGCTTAACTGGTATCTACATTTGCTATATAAGCAGCATGTATTTTTGTCCCTTGACAAGGTAAGATGCCATGAAAAATTGAATCTCCCCTCTACCTCTGATAGCTAAATATGTTCCCTCCTGGTTTGATAATACATAAAAATCAGTGTATAGCAATACAAAACAAATGTTTTGTCCTCTCTGGTTGCATAGTCTTGATGGTTTGAAGACAGGGACTCTGTCAGTCAATCATACATATTTAAATTTTAAATTCTAATTCTAGTTTCAATATTAGAGATTCCACATTTCAGAGATAGAAATTTATAATTTAGCATGATTTCCATGTCTTTCAAAAACACTGTAGCCACTACAGCCATCCAAAATAAGATACCCTTATAATCCTTTTTTTAAAAGATTTATTTCATTCATATGAGTACACTGTTGCTGTCTTTAGACTCACCAGAAGAGGGCATCAGATCCCATTACAGATGGTTGTGAGCCACCATGTGGTTGCTGGGAATTGAACTCAGGACCTCTAGAACAGCAGTCAGTGTTCTTCTTTATCACTGAGCCATCTCTCCAGCCCCCTTATAATCTTTAAATCAAGATTTGGATAGGTACATTTCTTCTCTGCTTTCTAAAGGATACAGAAAGAAGATCCAGATATGTAAGAAAGCTCTTTAAATCATGTGGTAGTATAAAAAATAACTTACAGGAGCATTGAAATACTTCTACTTTTAAATTCATTATTATTATTATTATTATTATTGTTATTATTATTATTACTATTACTGTTATTATTATCATTCACTTTACTCCCACCCCTCCTGACACTTAGTTTTTGTAAGATTTATTTATTTCATTTATATGAGTACACTGTAGTGGTCTTCAGATACACCAGAAGATGGTATTGAGATAGATCCTGCTCCAGTCATTCAGGACTCACATGAAGACCAAACGTGTGGGGTGGCCTACGTCCAGCCCTAGTACATTGTTTGGTTGGTGGTTCAGTCTAAAGGTCCAGGTTAGTTTACTCTGTTGGCCTTCCTGTGGTGTTCCTATCCTCTTAGGGACCCATAATCCTTGTTTGGCTGTGGGTATCTGCATCTGTCTGAGTCAGCTGCTGCATAGAGCTTTTCAGTGGAGAGTCATGCTTGCTAGACTCCTGTCTGCAAGCATAACAGAATCATTAATAGTGTCAAGGATTGCTGCTTGCCTATGGAATGGATCTCAAATTGGTCCTGTCATTGGTTGGTTCTGCCCCCACCATAATGCCTGCATTTCTTGTAGACAGAATAAATTTTGGGTTGAAAAATTTATGAGTACATTGGTGTTCTTGTTGCTCCATTGAGGTTCCTGTCTGGCTGCAGGAAGTAGACACTTCAGGTTCCATATCTGAAATGCTCTGAGTCACAGCTAAGAACAACCCCATTGATTCTTGCATGCCTCTCTCATTTCAGGTCTCAGCCTTTTCCTAGAGATGCCTCTTACCTTGATACTCCCTAATCAGTTGCAGATTTTCATTCACTTACATGGCCATCTAACCATCCCTCCTGTCACTGCCAACAACTGACCCTTTATACCTCCATTCCTTCTCTCCACCCCCTCTTTCATCCAGTTCCCTCCCTCTGTCTGCTTCTTATGACTATTTTATTCACCCTTCTCAGTGAGATTCAAGCATCTTACTTGTGCCTTCTCTCTTGTTTAACTTCTTTGGGTCTGTGAAGTGAAGCTTGGGTATCCTATATTTTATAGCTAATATTCACTTACAAATATGTATATATCATGCATATTCTTTTGAAACAGGGTTACCTCCTTTAGGATGATATTCTTAAGATCCATCCATTTGCCTGCAAATTTCCTGATGTCCATTGTGTAAACAAACAACATTTTCCTTATCCATTCTTTGGTTGTGGGACATCAAGGTCATTTTCAGTTTCTTGCTAATACAAGGTGCTGTGAACATGTTGAGCAGGTGTCTTTGTGGCATGATGGAACTTATGTCTGTTATACTGCTGCTTCTTGAGAGAGAATTATTCCCAAGGTTCTGAGAAACCATCAGATTGATTTCCAAGGTGGTGGTACAAGTTTTCACTCCTACCAGAAATGGAGGAGTGTTCCCTAGGCTTCACACTCTTGCCAGCATGTGTGGTTGCTTGAGGTTTTTGATTTTAGACATTCCAATGGTTGCAAAATTGAATCTGAAAGTTACTTAGGTGAAGCTAAAGGAGTTTTGTGGAAAAGTCAGCGGAAGGATTGAGATAGCTGGAGGAATCAATTATACCACAAGAAAACCTACAGAACCAACTACCCTGGGCACAAAGGGGATCACAGAGATTGAACCACCAACCAGAGAAAATGCATGGACTGGACCTAGGCCCCTAATGCATATATAGCAGATGTGTAGCTTATTCTTCATATGGGTCCCCTAACAACTGGAGATTCCCTTGTCTTGGACTGTATTACTGGCCTTTGAATCCCTTTCACATAGCTGTGCTGTCTTGTCTGGCTTTAGTGTGGGAGGACACACTTAATCCTGATAGAACTTGATGTGCCAGAACTGTTATAGGGATAGGTAGGGGTATGCCCTTTCTCTGAGGAAATAGGAAGGAGGAACAGGGGAAAGAGAGACTGCATGGTGGGACTGAGAGGAGAGGAGAGAGGGACACTGAGATTAGAATGTAAAGTAAATAAATAAAATATTAATTAATAAAAGAAAACATAAACAGAAAAATCATTTTATTAAATAAGATTTTACCTTTAAAAGATAAGTAGATATATTCTTTACCTGGGAGGTAAGAGACTCTCAGGAGTCAATGAAATGCCCTTAAATGAAAAGCCTAACAGCAAGGAGAGGGAACTTGTAAAGCCCACCTCTAGTACAAAGGGCATCGAGTAGAGAGGTGGAGTTGCAATTCCATAGTAAAAAACTCAGACCCAGAATTGTTCCTGTGTAGAACTGCGGGGGCAAACATGGAGAAGAGACAGAGGAAAAGGAGGTCCAGTGACAGGCTGAAATTGGAATCCATCTCAAGGGGAGGCTCCAAGGCCTGACACTACTACTGATACTATGCTGTACTTACAGACACTTGTCTAGCATGGCTTCCATTTCAAGAGGAACAACAAGCAGTTGACTGAGACAGAAGCAGAGACTTACACCCAGCCAATAGACAGAAGCTGTGGTTGAATTAAGGAAAAGCTGGAAGAAGCTGAGGAGGATAGTGTGACCCCACAGGAAGACCAGATCTCTCACTGAGCTACCTACCAGGCAGCCCACACTAGCAAGTTTGAGGCCCTCAACAAATGTAAAGCAGAGGACTGCCTGGTCTGGCCTCAATAAGAGAAGATGCATCTAACCCTTGAGAGACTTGAGGCCCCAAGGAATGGGGAGGTCTGGCAGGGCGGTAGGGATTATGAGTGTATAGGGACAACCTCTTGGATCCAGGGGAGGAAGAATGAGATGAGGAAGTGAAGATAAAATAATATACATTTGACATAATATTTGTAAGAAATAGAATAATGCTTTCCAACTAATTTTATATAGCAATATTATTCTATAGTTAAAATCCACTAACATGTAACCATCAAATAAGAAAATTCTATATAGATTCATAAGCAGAGATGCATCCAGTGGAAGAGATACAAAATATTTACATATTAGCAAACCTAATAGTACAATATACCAGAAGAAGAGAAAAGAGTTAATTAAACTAAGTTAATTTTGTTTAGTGATCTCAGAGTGTTTTAAAAATTTTAGTTAATATTATGTGAATAAAGAATTTGATTGTATGCCATTGCAAAGAATAAAAACAATGTTATATATACTATAGTTATAAAATACTATGTTGAAAACATTAAGGGATATTTTAAATCTCAATTGAATATAATAGTAAATTCAGAATGGTTGCAATATAGAGAACCATTTTAAAATATAAGTTGTATTCATATCAAGATATGTGTATGTCTGAAAAATAGGCTACAAAGTAATACATTTTAACAGAAATTCTTAAGAGACAAATTAAAAGGCAACAAAGCAAAACTCTTTTCTTTCCACTCACAGAATAAGATGAGTTAGTCTGGGGACCATAATTTTCTTGTTCAGTATGATATGGTAAGGCATGATTTTATGACCTGGGAGTTTGTCATTTGTACAAACTTCACAGTGTCTTAAAACCTTGCATTAGATCTAGGTACTATCTGCATTTTTGCATCCTGGTATGATAACTAAACTATTTTTCAAATGTTAGAGAACTTCTTTTTTTTCTTTTTCTTTCTTTTTTTTTTTTCCTTCAGAGACTAA
>NW_022196905.1:50072765-50076861 GCF_008632895.1 Mastomys coucha | reverse complement strand
TTTTTTCCTTCAGAGACTAACAAATGCAGTGGTGGATGCTCACAGCCAATCATTGGACTCAGAATGTGGTCCCCAATGGAGGAGTTAGAAGAAGGACTGAAGGAGCTGAAGGGCTTTGCAACCCTTAGGAAGAACAACAATATTAACCACCCAGAACCCCCCAGAGCTCCCCGGGACTAAATTACCAGCCAAAGACTACACATGGAGAGACTCTTGGCTCCAGCCACATATGTAGCAGAGGATGGCCTTGTTGGACTTCAATGGGAAGAGAGGTCCTTGGCCATGTGAAAGATGGATTCCCAAGTTTGGCATACCCTAGTAATTCCAGGGCAGGGAGGCAGGGAGTGAGTGGGTGAGTGGGGGAGCACCATCACAGAAGCAGTTGAAGGGAGGATGAGAAAGGGGGCTTCTGGAGGGGAAACCGTGAAAGGAGAAAACTTTTGAAATGTAAATATATTAAATATCCAATAAAGTTAGCAAACTGCTACATGAGGAGTTGCTATTGTTGCTTAAGAACTGCTGGTTAGACTGTTTCACATAACAGTACTAGAAAATATAAAGTATATGTTTATGATGCTTCCAAAACTGTGCCATTTTGCATTTCACTGGAGTGATATTTTATATTTCCAGATGTACTCCAATCCTTGTGACCAAAGATTCATAGTAATATTATGTAATTTTTTTCTTATATGATTCATGTTATCCAATGTATTGAAGAGCTTGAAGCTGGATTTTGATGGCTGAGGTCTACTTATTCCACATGACATTACATTATATCATTCTGTTTACACATGTCAGTAATGTATGTGTTTAAATTATAATGGAGAACAAATAACTAATATGTTGAATATGTATTAAATAAAAGTTCAAAAATTGTGCATAAAATTTAGGTAAGACTATATTTCCAAGTTCTATTAATGAAATAGCCTGTTAATAATTAAAAGACAAGAAATACTATAGGATTTATAACTGAAAAAGATTAGTTTGCATTTTGACTATTTCATATTTTATAAATAAAAATGAAATATAAAATATATTTATGGCCAATGACTGAGGAATATATTTATTGAAAAAATGCTTTGTTTATGAGACATATATATTACAAAGTATTTCTCCAAGCCCGCAGAACAGTGTGCACCCTTAACAGGAGTCAAATTCAGATAAGATGCATGGAAAGTATATCAGCCACTCATTTTCTATGATACTTGTTGAGCTGTCACTGATAGTATTATTAAAATATTTTCTTATAATGATACCTTAGCAATATTCAAAAGGTATATATACTATAGGTTACATGATATGTGTTCTTTTTTTTAGAAAAGGTGAATTTGTTCCTATATCATTAGCTCCTTTTTCACTTTAAAGTTCACCCTTTTATAAAAATCTCTAAATCTGATACTATTCATTTAAAAACTTATTGAAAATGCATAAGATGGTCTCTTGGAAGCCACCTTCCTCTCATCTTAAGAAATTGATAAAAAGGGCTTTTTGGAAAGAAACAGTCGATTGTTCTGAGATACACCTCCTCTTTCAGGTGATGGAGAATGACCCTGAGAAGTATTTTAAGACTAAAAAGATGCAAGAATTCTAACAGAAGAAAAGGATTTTAAGATGTGGTAGATTACCATGGTGATTGCCTTTTGAGACAGCATCCTGGGAAGAATTCTGTAAGCGTTAGTATTCATCTAAAAGTGTAAGAATATTGAGAACTTTAATAATCTTTCATAATTAGACCTCAAAAATAGTGAGAATAGGAAAGATATAATTGAAATTAGAATATTGCTATAGTTGGTGCAATTTTGTTCTTCATACCTTTAGCCCCTGTGCCCATGTATGTTCTACAATTTTATCATTTATTGATACCAAATTTCTAATAATAATAAGCTTAATTTTAGAACAATTTAATGGCAATATTAGGCATTTATTGTATTTATTGTATATTAAGTTTGATGTAGTACAGCTAATGTTATAAATTCTCAAGATATGTTTGCATAAACAAGGCTTGTAAAATGACCACACAAGCAAATATGACAAGATAAATTGAGGTAACCTTACAAAGTCTCACCCTGTATGAAGAGCTATAAGCAATCATGGCTGCTGAGCAAAAGAGAATTAATACTCTTTAGGGAGTACTAGAATAGGTTATGCAATCCCAATTGCTCATGCATAAATACTTGTGTATATAAGCATAAATAAATGGGCTCAATAAATACACAGTCAGACATGTGCACACACACAACAAACACATGCATATATTACTTATAATATGTATATTATATATAATATTTTAAATATATTTAAAATGTAATATATACTATTTATAATATATGTTTATATATAAATATATTATGTACAATTACAGAAGTGGTCATAAATTTGAGGGGCAGTAGCAAGGAATAAGGAGAGTTGGAAGGTAAAGATTGGTAGAAGAGATGCTAATAATACACTCACATGAAATTATTTTATTTTAAATTAATATTAAAAATAAATAAAAATTTATGTTAACATTGAAACAAATTTGTAAATTTCATTTAATTTTAGAAATTCTACTCTTTAGGTATTTTTTTTTCTTTTGGTACCAGAAGCAGTAAATCAAACAGTTGAGAAATTCTGATGTGGTATTAAAAGTTCTGGGTATTAAATTTCAATCCAATACATAGTAACTTGATGAAATTTAGCAAATATTCATTTCCATTTATAAATTTTCACACTAGAATGGAGATGCTCATAGTTGTTCCTAGAAATACTGTGATCGATGTTGGATGTAAAGAATGAAGTTAAGTACCTCTCAGTTAATGGTCAGTATTTAGCAGCTAAGAGGGCCTTCCATTCCCATTCAAAGACTTTTGATTTCATGAAGGCAAATTATAAATCATAGAGACTTTCAAATATATTTAAATGAGTACTCAGAAATTGAGCAAGCAAGCATCCAGTATATTGATTAAATCTTCAGCTGATTAGAATGAGTGAGTTCATACAATATTTAGTGTCATAGAAAGGCAGAGTAATATTGTCAGCCTTAGAAAGGAAACATCTGAAATCAGAAGAACGATAGTGACTCACTGTGCCATGAGTCACAGTCAAAATTATTTTGACTCAAATATTTATTTTAGAACATCTACCTAAGAATACATACAAAACATTGGATATTCTATACCCAAAATGAAAAAATGAAAGTAAAAATGATTCAAGACAAATACTTCGAGGAACCATTTATGCAGACCATAAAAGTACAAGGATTAGCCAATGACCAATTTTATCCATCATGCAAACCAAAACAGGTTTTTTTTTTTAATCAGGCCTGTCAAGTCACTAAGGGACCAGTAGTTTCATATATACATAGGTGGTAACCAATAGCTCTCTAATTGAAATTACTATTTGCCAATTACGTGGGGCTAGTGAAATCATGGATTTTTGGAGGCTCACCTACAGCCATCACTTTACTAAAACAGCATAGTCCCTAACTACATTCTAAATATGTGTCCTTAGGTCTACACATAAGGGTCCATAAATTTGTTTAATTATCACCACTAGTTAAGAAACTATCTCTTTCAAAGAGGCACAGGCATTTAGGGCAAAACTAATCAAAATTCAGAGTTGGGGAGGACAGCCCTAACACCTGCAGCTACTAGTCCCTTCTCACACAGAAGGCTCAAGGATGCTTGTAGAAGACAAGGCTGAACCACTGTAAAACACAGAGGCTCAAGGGGTTTGCATTGAGAATGGTTCCTAGTAATGTCAGAAGCTATACTCCCAAAGTCACACCTATGTGACTGCCCAAACATGAACAGAACAAAATAAAGACATCAGGAGACATGTTGTAGTGGAAGAAAAATTTCCACAAGGCCACAGACCTACATATAGAAATATGGGTAGCTAAGGAATGCTAAGAGTGGGTGTGCTATCCAAGGGTGAAAATAAAACTTTCTTAGGGAATACCAAATAGTCATCCCTCAATGCATGCAGCCAAGTAACAACATGCATACTGAGAAAGTTGGATTTATGCATTTAGAAATGTATGTGTCTGTGCCTATACTTGTACACAAGTAACAGCAATCAATAAAAGAAGAGGAAGGAGGAGGAAGAGGAGGAGGAG
>NW_022196905.1:49994546-50072755 GCF_008632895.1 Mastomys coucha | reverse complement strand
GAAGAAGAAGAAGAAGAAGAAGAAGAAGAAGAAGAAGAATCCACAAATTTGAATGAGAGTGAAGAGTGGTATATGGGAGGGTTTGAAAGGAGAAAATGAAAGTGGGAAATGATGCCTTTACAACCAAAAAACAAAGTTACAGCAATAACCACATAACAAAAATAATTCAGGATGATTTGAATGAAAAATTACGTTGATAGCATTGTATAAGGTGAACAAAACAGCTACCTATAGGAAAGCTAGGCCAGGGTCACAATCATAAATTATGATATATTCAGTCTGGAATTGAGTGGAACACAGAACAAATGTTACTGAAATGGTTTTAACCAAAGTACCTATGGTAGGTTTAAAAAAAAAAAAACATAAAAGCTGCCACAACATTAGTATGACAGTCTATCATGATTGAAAGTAGAATTTGGCCATTCCATATTTTGACATTGGAAGAAGTATGTTTTGTCAAGAGAAGAATAAGATTATTAAGTGTAAGTGAAGAAAAGAAAGAATAGTACCACATGTAGATTTTTTTTTTAAATGAGCTCTTCATTGATGCAGGAATTAACTACATATATTCAGAAGATAATACCTCACCATCATTTGCACTGCTAAAATCAGCATGAACAAATCAGTTAAAACAACTCTGAAGTCCAGGATTTGAATTTGTTTCACTTTTAAGATGAGGGCAATTGGTTAACTATATAGAACAAAAAAGAGCAAGGAGGAAGACAAAAGATTTGAGAATTAACTAAGGAAATAGGTTATTATACTACCTATGTTGAAGGAACTTGGTAGTAGAAGGTCAAGAACACAGCTGACTGACACACATTCAAACAAAAGGAAGACATAACTGATATGACCCATTAATTCTGTTTGACTACCCTAGGATAGGACACCCATGGGGCATATTCCCAATGATCATTCATTGTTGTCATTGAAATAAAAAGTTAGCTGCTGAGAGATGAGATGAAACGTAATCTCTCAAAGTATTCAGTTATAAACATAATGGCTCTCAACATTAATACCAATGCATCCATGATGAATCAGTTTTCTGGTGCGATACATATGAGTTTGGGTGCTGGATAATGATATACCAATTCATCCAGAAAGAGACTGATTAGCTAGCAAAGGAAGAAGTAGTGGAAATGAGGAAGCAGGCATATTTTGATGTCAGTGGGCACTGTTTTGCCAGGATTAAATGTGTATGAGGTGATGGAAGATGACTTTCAAAAGTGAAACATTGGCATAGGGAGAAATTGTTACAAGTAGAAACTGAAGGTCTACGGTATTGATCTTGTAACTCAATATGGGAAGTTAGCCAATGATTTCAACTCTGCACGAGTAGAATATAAAAACAATTCTGGGCACTGAAGTGGAGCATCTATAATGTCAGCTGTGAAGTTTCCTTGTGAAAAACATTGCCTGGAATTAACTTCTTCCACAAATTCCTGCAGTGGTTTATGTGTTTCTTCTATGAACTTTGATCCTTCTGATAAGGTATTTAATTGCCCATGTGCTTTACTTAACATAAAGCACATGTGAATTAATTAAATAAGTGTCAACACTAGATTTGCAGTTTATTTAATACCAGTACAACAAACAGAAACATTTTCTTATTTATAGTCACTCAAGACAATCTACTGATTTTCTGTAGTCTTAAAACACCAAATTAAATGAAGAAATTCAAGTTAATTCTGCACCATGCCATATTGCTGAACTTAATATTTCTAGGCGTTAGAAGTTTTCTGATATAATTATTTGATCTCCATTGTATATTGTATTTGCAAATAAGCATAATTTGACTTCATTTGCTCCTATTTATATCCATTCATACTCCTTTTCTTACCTTCTTACTCCAAGTAGTAGTTTAAGCACAATATTAGTAGATAATCTTTTTGATGTATGTGTCTATTTTATTTACATGTATTTTACTGAGCATTTTGTGTCTACATATTTGGATCTATAGATTTATTATTTGTATCTTTACCTGGTTTGGGTACTAGAATAAAACTGACTTTGGGAGTTTTAGAGTGTTCCCTCTGCATATACTGTTTCTCAGTAGTTTTTAAATTTCATTCTTTTATTACATATTTTCTTTATTTACATTTCAAATGTTATCCCCTTTCCTGGTTTCCCCTCTGAAAACCCCCTATTTCATATGCCCTCCCCTTGCTCACCAACCCACCCACTCCTGCTTCTTTGCCCTGCCATTCCACTATACTGGGACATCCAGCCTTCACAGGACGAAGGGCCTCTCCTCCCATTTATGGAGATCGGTCTTCTATGAAAGTCTGATAGGATTCTGAATCACTTTAGCCCTGTACTATATTTTAATTAGAAGGCTTTTTATTACTATTTCAATCTTTTCATTATGAGTCTGTTTAGATTGTTGACTTTTTTTTGCTTTGATTAATTTTTTCTTGTTTTCTTTTGCCTTTTATTTATTTATTTATACTCCAGATTTTATTCCCCCCTCCGGGTTAACCCTACTACTGTTCCACATCTCAGACCTCCTCCCAATCCACCTCTCTCCATGAGGATGTCCCCACCCTCCACCCCCACCCAACCAGATCTCTAAACTCTCTGGTGCCTTGACTTCTTTTTTAAATATACTGGGGTTTTTTGTCTGAATATATAAACTCATACATGTCTTTAATGTTTTTGAACTTTATGAAGTTTCTAAAAGTAATCCTTGATAGTATTCCAGAATCCTTGAGATTCTGTTTTAATAATTCTCTTTTTATTTCTGATTCTCCTAATATTGGACCTTTCTTTATTTCAGTTATGTATGGCAAGTGCCTATCAATATTGTGTATATTCCCCAAAAGACCTAGCTCTTGAATTTGAAGATTCTTTTTTTTTTTTTTTCGAGACAGGGTTTCTCTGTATAGCCCTGGCTGTCCTGGAGCTCACTCTGTAGACCAGGCTGGCCTCGAACTCAGAAATCCACCTGCCTCTGCCTCCCAAGTGCTGGGATTAAAGGCGTGCGCCACCACGCCCGGCTCGAATTTGAAGATTCTTAATACTGTTTTCTTCTTTTATATTTTGTCAATTTACGCTCTCAATTTTATTATTATTATTATTATTATTATTATTATTATTATCATTATTATTATTTGCCAAGGGGGATTGGATTTGGTTTGTTCTTGTTTTTTCTAAATTTTAAGTTATATCATTATGTTATATATTTTGTACTCTTTCTGACATCTTATTGTAGGCATATTGAACTATACCTTTACTTCATAAAAAAAATGTATCCCAGAGGGTCTGTCATACTTTGTTTTTATTTTCATTCAGTTCTAGGAAATTCATACTTGAAAATTTCTAGTGTGGTATAGAAATGCTGGGAGGATGGGTCTGTGGTTAAGAGCACTTGCTCCTCTTCTAGTGAACCCGTTTGGTTCCTATCACCCATACAGCAGCTCACAGCAATCCATAACTCTTGTTCCAGGGAATCGACATTGTCTTCTGACCTCTGTAGACACCAGGAGAAAACATGATACACATAGTTATATAAAGGCACAACACTCATATAATTAAAATGAATAAATCTAAAGAGAAATTTAACTAATTAAATAAAATATGCTGGATACCCTCTGCAATGTCATTACCAAGTCTATTGTGTGCTTGTATACATCTGTTTCATTATTATTATTGTTTTATTACTATTAAATACACATTTATTACATTACTCTTCTGTTCAATTATGTGTACATTTATTGGTTTTGAGCTGCGTGTTAAGTTAATATTCTGAACAAAATATTTTCTTTCTGTAAAATATACCTATGGGGTTAAAAAATTACTTAGTGTGCAAAAAACACTTCTGGTGGAAGTTCCGTAGCCTGAATTTGAACATGCAGAATGCATGCAGAACTAATGTAAAATACATTAGTACACATCTATAGTCCCATCATGTCTATGGTAACATGGGAGAACAAAACAGGAGAATCCATAAGACATTCCCATGTTACTCAGACAAGGAATATAATTCCAGTATTTAGTAAAAAGTAGAATTACCCAAAATCTTCAGAGTAGACAATGAGCACCAAAACCTGAAATTGCTCGCTGACCTCCACCTATGCTCTATGAAATATAGATATATGTAGATAGGTAGGTAGATGATAGATAGATAGATAGATAGATAGATAGATAGATAGATAGATAGGTACACAATAGATCGATAGATAGGTGGATAATAGATAGATAGATAATAGATAGATAATAGATAATAGAGATGATACATAGATAGATAGTAGATAGATGATAGTAGATAGATGATAGATAAATAGATAGATAGATGACAGATTGGTTATTAATAGTGTTCATTATTAATAACTCATCTGAATTTTACATTTTAGAGATATAAATATTATTAGACATTTTAGATGAAACAGAAAATAACATTATCCAGATATGCAGATGCGTATGCAACCTTTATAAAATTGTGTGTTCAGGGTAAAATGAGAAAAGTTTTTCTGAATGCTGAATAATTTTCTACTTTTAACATTTAATCCTATTTCATTACCCTGAATTTAGTTAGTTCTCTGCAATTTCAACATAAAGGCTGAACTTGAAGATGCGGGGGGTGCCTCATCTGTTTTTCCTGGTGGGGGAGTGAAATGATTGGAAGCCTGTTGTCCTTAAGTCCTTCAGTTTAATTCAAAGCAGTACTCAGTTTTTTTTCAATGGAAGAACTTTCTGTACTTTTTCTTCATTTCCTCCTACTTATGGTTGATGGATACCAGTTAAGCACATAGTTATTCCAGATTCCAAGCACACCGACATGCTCTTACAAGGACAAACTGCCCTCAAGAAGATAATTACCCCCACAGTTAAGTTCACAAGTAATTCTGATACGTCACTTTTCCAACTTCCGCAGCTCTATTTAATGCTTGAGAGTATCTGGATCACCTTAGTCAGGACAGCATCCTTAAGTCATTGTCATTTATGCTAAAATAGATGATCATTTTATAGAATGTCCTTAAATATTCTGAGGTAGCTCATTTCAGACTTTCCTAGGGATACTGAAAAGGAAGTTATGAGAAACATTTATTGAGTAAATTCTCTCAAATTCTCAAGGAGATAAATACTTTTGGGGAGATAATAAGGGCCACATGAGAACATTAGTGAGAATCCATGCTTCAAAAGCCTAGTGTCCTTGCTACAAGAGAAAAGTCAGGCTAAGCAGAATTCAAAATAAACAAAACAAAACAACATACAACACACACACACACACACACACTAAATAAAACAATATACAAAGCCAGCCTAGTGACCTCCTTAACCTATATCTACAGAAATGAAGCTATACTTTGCTGTCATGTAAATATTCACATTGCTTTTTTGCCAAAAAATTAATATGAACCTTAAGCTGAAATCACATCATTACATTTAATATCATATTAGTTTATTGTGGAGATTTCTTATTTCTTTCTGATGTTACTGAGAATAAATTACAAGAGGTATTTGTATTTTTATTTTGTTTTTAACATTACTATTGCATGCATGTATGTGAGAATACAAACACAGACCTGTGCTAACACAAATGTGAAAGTCAGAGGAAAATCTGGGAGAATCAATTCTCTCCTTCTGCACTCATTTAAACAGATCACATTTAGCTACTCAAGATTTCACAACAAGCACCTGACCAGCTGATCCATCTCACTGGTCCACAATAACGTGTTTCATGGTGCCAGTTGGAATTAAAACCAACATTCTGTATATATACCCAAGGGTGATAGACTACAAAAATCTAAATTGTCAGTACACTTTGCTCAGGTATCAAGAGTAGACAAAAACAAGTGAATGCTACTGATGTAATATTAGAAATGTTTCTTTTTCTTTCTTTTTTGTTTTCAAGTCAGGGATTTTCCACGTAGTCCTGGCTATCCTTGAAACCACTTTGTATACCAGGCTATCTTCAAATTCAGAGATTTGCTTGTAACAATGACTTTGCTTTGCATACACAGAAGAATGTAGCTAAAAATATTTTTGTTTGCCCATATATTTTGAGGGAATTCTGATGTGGTTCCTGATCACCTTCCTTTTGTCTACTTATTTAATTTCAAAATATTGATGATAAAAATATTCTTATTTTTAAAAAAAAACAATATTTTAGTTTCCTTATAACATAATTTTTATATATTAAGTTGTAGAAGGACCATTTCTTTACCCTTAAGCTTTTCAGTATATCATTTGCTTGTATGCTGCTTACATTATAGAATGTGACCGTATGTCCGTAAGGTTGGTTAGCAAATAAATATTTTCTCTTTCTATAATTTGTTTAAATTTCTATTGCTTGGTTTGACTGCTTTTAGTTCCAAAATGGATGGTTTTGTTGATATTTTGCTTGTATCATATTTAGAGTATTTGGATTCTCATTATCTGATGAATTATTGGTTTAAAAATTATTCTGGAATTTTCTCTGAACTTTCTTCAAGTACTATTAATATATCCTCATCCATCAATTTCTCTATTTTTCTTTCCACATTGTTCTTTGTTTCAAATACAACAATCACTTATTTTAATTTTTCATTATATTTACAGATAATTTGTTTACATTATTTCCAGATACCTTATTTTATTTACGTGAGTCTGCTGTTCAACCTGTGAACTTATCTACATATTTAAACCATTGAAAGTTTAATTTCCATTCTTAGGTTTTGGGCTTTTTTTTTTGGTACTTAACTAGATTTTTATTTTATTAAAATTGTCATTGTCAATTTCTAGTTTTGATTTCTTTGGTCACATTTAAACCCTAACCTTAACTCTCTCATGCCCAGAAATCATTGGAGAATCAAAATATTGATGTGTACAATAAATATAATCAAATAAAAATGAAACTTAACTTGAGAGTTGGAACTTGTGGGAGGAGTTCAAGGGAGGATAGCCAAGGTAGGCTGGAAGGAGGGAAGAGAACAGTTGTGTAGTAATTCTATTTTATATACATATTTTGCCATTCTTTCTCTAAATTCCCTCTTCTCCTGTGCTCTCTACTATTGAAATTGTTTTTCTGAGTATCCTCCTTAACATAATTCAGGAATTTCCTCATATATCCTAGTTAGAGTCTGCTGCATAGCTTACAGATATATGAAGGAGTCTCAACTGAGGAATTCACCAGATCAGATTGGCTTGTGACCATGTCTGTGAGATTATCTTTTTAAAGTAATATGGATGGTCTGGCCTCTTTTTGTCATCACCATCCCAAAGTACTTGGCCAGAACTGTGTAAGAAAGCTTGCTGATCATGTACCAGAGGCCGAATCAGGAAGTGACACCATTATAGTATTCCTATTGGTTTCTGCATGAATCCTTTCTTACTTACGGTTTATATTGCTAAAAAGAGACACTATGACCACAGGTATTCTTATAAAAGAAAACATTTAGTTTGACTGGCTTACATATCAGTGACTTAATCCATCATCACAGCAATAGCAAGCATGTTGGTATGTAGGCAGACATGATGAGAGGAGACATTACTGAGAATTCTACATCTGTATAAGGAGGAAGCAAGATGAAAGAACAAGCCAGTGGACCTGCCTTGAACTATGAGACCTCAAAGCCCACTCCCAGTAACAAACTTGCTCCAAATGAGACCATATCTCTCTATATTGTTATTCTCTATGAGCATATGAGGGGATTTTCATCTCAAACCATATCTTTGATTTAGTTACTCTCCTAAATTCTACAATGTTTCACTCTGACATGAAAGTATAACTTGAAATAAATCCCTTTCTTTCTCAAGTAGCATTTTGTAAGGGTATTTTATCACATTACTAGAGTGAAACTAGGATAGATATTGGTGTTTGAAATGTGCTTTCCTGTGACATAACTGATATTGTTGTATGGTTGTAGGACTGTGAAAAGGAATAGAATTTTAAGCTGGAAAAGGTATTTAAAACTCAAAACTTAAGGGGAGAATCCTCATAGCTAACTGCTCTGATAAAGGAGTGTCTGTCTGTCTGTGTGTGTGTGTGTGTGTGTGAGTGTGTGTGTGTGTAAAACAATATGATTTTAAAAAGAAGGTGTCATACATTCAAGATAAAGGGATGAGAAATGTTGGAAGGGGAATTAAGAGAAATGACATAACTAGAGTGTACTCATGTATAAATTTTTAAAATCTGAAGTTTAAACTAGAAAATTATGTGGAGAAACACAGAAAACGAAGGTTGTATATGAAATTTCAGAGAGAAAAATGCTTTAACAAGTTGAGAGTAGTTGCAGGATAGAGGTGAACCTGGGAGAAGTTAGGTTAAAAAAATAGCTGTTCATACAAACAAAATAAAATGCAGTAGTTATCAAATTCAACAAATTTATTATATTGAAAAATTTTATGTCATTGTTGTTCATCTGGGTCCAAAGAATCATTTATAATTAATGAACAATGAACATCACTTTAGTAAAACATTCCGTGCTTTGCTGGGACAGTGGATGTTGAAGCTGAGATTAATAAGAGGTTAACCTTTCTGAAGTGACAATTTCTATGCCTCAATGTGATAGTGCATATAGGATGTATTTCCTCAGGATCAGCACACAAAAACTAGGCCAATGAAAGTCAAGGATCCACATAAATTTGGCAGCAGAGCTTTGAAAACAATGCAGAATTGTTTCTCATGTGGTAGTCAGTTTGAAGGAGTTAAGTAAGGGGACATGAGTGAGAATATAATACAGCACCTTATGGCAGAGTGGCAGGTTTTGTATATGGGGCTAAAGTGACCATTGGTGAAAGTGGAAACTCAATTTCATTGGAGAACCCAATATATTAGAAATGCTAGGACTATGGGATAGCTATCAAGGACAGAGACACATGCGACCTAAGCTTATTCAAGCTATGTGCTGAGAAAGGGAGAGAGGGGGTGGAGGAGGTTAGTGGAGGAGGAGGGAGAGGGAGAGAGAGGGAGGAAGGGAAGAGAGAGAGTAAACATTGAGTTATTTTCAATGCTTTTTTTTGGCAGTGATTTGATCTGACTACAACAATTATTTGGTTCTTCTCTCTTGGAATCTTAAAGTATATAAAATTGATTTTTAACTGTTCAGAACCCTCAGTCAAGAGACTTCTAAAGAGACTTCTAAAGTTTAGAGGTACTTTAGAACTTCTAAAGAGACAATGAAGTTTCAAAGCATTGAAATTTTTGAAAGCCTGAGAAGCTTTTAAGTTGTTCCATAGTTATATTATAATATATATTATAGTTATATTATCATGAGAGATTTCTTGGACAATAAATAAATATTTATAGCTTAAAGTTATTTACTTAATGTATAAAGTTGATAAGGAGTGGAATGCCCTGCTTAGCTTCAGAGGTTAACTTGAAATAGTTTAGTATCTTATAAGGGAGCTCCAACTGAGGGATTGACTAGATCACTTGGTCATGTCTGTGAGATGTTTCTCTTGATTGATTTGATTTGGAAAATCTGGCTCACTGAGAAAGTACCATAACTCTAGTTCTTGTGGATCCAATGCCCTCTTCTGCCTCTGTAGGCACAAGGTAATCATACACACACATACATGCATACATAGGTACATACATACATGCATATACTCATGCACAATAATTTTTGTTTTGAAAACCCTCTGTATTTCAATTAATGACTGGAAGTTTGTATAATTTTTAGAAATTTTAAAAAGTAAAAAGAGAGAGGGGGCCCATGGGAGAGAAAGAACCCTGTATTCATAAAAAAATACAACTTAAAAAAATTGGCACATGGAATGAAACAAAAAATTCGTCAAAGAAGAAAAACAACTAAGCAATATCCTCAAAAACTGTTCACTAATTTTAGCTCTCAGCAAAATTCAAATTAGAACTACTCAAAAGTTTTAACTAAATCTACTCAGAATGTCTTAGATATTCATTTAACAAAAATGAAAAAAAATATAAATGGTTAATAGAAAAATGTCAGTATATTCTGAGTGAGATTATTCTGAGTGTGATACCCCAGGTCCAGAAAAGCAAACACAAAAACATTCTTTTGACTCTTGAGATGTTTGTGTTTGAATAAGAGTATCCATAAAGGCCAAGAATTTAGCCAGTGACCCTAGTGGAATTTCCAGGAAAAGAGGATAGAAAGCAGTCTAAAAGAAAAATGAAAGATATTGGAAAAAGAAAAATGGCAGGGAGCATGAGATCGTGGGACAAAGAACGGAATATTCTTGAGTCTAGTGTTACATCTAAGACTTGTCCTGAAAGAGGGGCTTCCTGCTCTGAACTGGAGCAATGTGAAGGGTGTCCTAAGGAAAAGACAACAACCAGATGGGCTTCCAAGTTCTGAAAGAAAAATATCTGAGGACTTTTCTGCTTCTTGAAAACAAGCACCTGCAGAAAATGTGATTCACAGGTTTGATTCTCCCACCCAATATGGTTGTAGAATTTGCTAGTGTTATGCACACACTATTGACTTGGGAAGCATGAAAGATGAAAATTGAGGTGGCATTTTATTTATCACTCCACTTTCAGAGAAACACTGAAGCCATGCAAGTGTGACAGGAGAATCCTTGTAAAACTAGAAGAAGCCAACATGTGAAATTATCTAAGTGAAACTTGGCTTTCAATGAATATCCCAAGTTGTTGAAAATCTCAGATTCATGAAACATCCATTAAATGATCCGCATAGAGGTACTCCAAAAGAGATATATGTGTGTTGCAGGCAGCATAGCTGAAAGTGTAATCATCTAAGCACTTTGAACCTGAAAGGAGTATCTGAATTGGGAGCTATGCGAATTGGTGGTTGCCCTGCTATGTTTCAGTTTTGCTTCTTTATGAACATTTTTAATTAGATATTTTCTTCATTTACATGTCTTATGATATCTCCTTTCCCAGTTTCCCCTCAGAAAGCAATAAAAAATAAAACAAAAACAAAAATAAAAAAACAAACAACAAACAAAAACCCTGTTCCCTCTCTCTGCTTACCAACCTACTACCTTCTGCTTCCTGGCCCTGGCATTCCCCTACACTAGGCATAGAACGTTCATAGGGCCCAGGGCCTCTCCTCCCATAGATGACCTACTTGGCCATTCTCTGCTACATATGCTGCTGGAGCCATTTGTCCCACTATGTGGACTCTTTAGTTGGTGGTTTAGTCCCTGGGAGCTCTGAAGGTACTAGTTAGTTCATATTGTTGTTCATCTTAAGGGGCTGTAAACCCTTCAGCTCCTTCCATTGGACTGTGTATAGGATTCCCAACGAAGAAGCTAGAGAAAGGACCCAAGGAGCTTTATGAACATTTTTTAAAAAATGTTTTGAGACTGTTAATAACTATATAGACTCTAGCTTTTGAACTAAATGAATTTTGCATTAAGATTTGGTCCTGAACCTATGAGAGCTAGGGATCAAACTGTGATAGTCTAATAATAAATGTCCCACATGTACTCAGCCATTTCAACTATTTGTTTTCAGTTGATGTTATCGAACCTTCAGGAGGCATAACTTTGCTACAGGAAAGTTGTCACATGGTATGGGTTTTGGCTCTAAGTAGTTTCACCCCACATACTGATCACTCTTTTTGCTTCTTGAATGTGTGCAGAAATGTTCTCTCAGCTTCATCTTCCTGTTCCCTGTTACCATGATTCCTCCACCATTATAGACTTTCCGTTGTTAAAATAAACTCTTTCTTCCATAAGCTGTTTTTGACCATGTTGATTTTCCATTGTAATAAAAAATAACTAATAGTTAATACAGGGATCAACCAACTCCTTTCTAAATATGTTTACAAACCTCTACACAAGACAAAATTCATGCCTGGCACTTTTAGCTGGACTAAAATGCTATTACATAGCCATTAGTGTATGGCTAAGACATAGGCTCTATGAAAGATCATATTCTGCTAAATAAACATATTATTAAAACTGGTAGATCTCTCTTTAAAAAGAGAGACTTTTTAAAGTAATAAATAACAATTATTACAGATATCCATAACTTGTCTTTTTGGTAAACAAGAAACAGTGGGATATTCACCTCTAAATGGAACTTCCATCTCATACCATCCCTCGTATATCATTACAGAATAAAGGGAAGCAAGATTTTAAGAGACATAAATATAGAACATTTGAAATTAAGCATTATTTTTGGACATCAGAGGGCAGTTGTACACAGTAGCTGTGAATTGATAACCAAGAGCTGTACAAGATCAATCAATCAAAATATTCAGTATAGGTCAGCTATTGGCTCATAGTATCCAACCACTATAGAAATGATGGTTGATGAAAGAGGAAGAGTAAGGTTTCCTCTGGGATGTGGCACTGAAAGGCTACCAATACTATAGTAGATCTGCCTACACCCATGTACATACAAGCGTCTCTAAGTAGACTTAATTAAAAGACATACAAAGAGAGAAGAAGATGGCACAGTTGTTTTAGGAATGAATTGGAAAGAGATGAAGAAATAGGAGGGGAAAAAATGCAGCATAGAATTTATGAAAGCATATCAAATGCATATATAAAGTTCTCAATATATAAAAACTCTGCCAAATATAACTTCTTAATATTTTTGAACCTCTGCAATTACCTCCAAATACTGATAAACCTTTCATTTAGAATTCAATAGTCTCATATTTGGATTAATAAGAAAGCTTCCAATTTTTCTTTTCAAAATCACCACTTTTTCATCTCTATATTTTTAATAATAAGAAAGAAGTGTCTCAAAATGAAAAAATTCTTACATCACTCATCTGAGTGACAGGTGAACTAATTAGGATTTATAGTATTTCATTCTGACCTCAAATATACTGTTGTGGCATATACTGTATCTTTACTATTTCTGCACATAGACTCCACTAACTGATTTCCTGAAAATTGCACATAGTTCCATAGTTCCACACTCTACTAGCCCATAATAATATGTACATACTTATTAAGCAAATTTATATAAATCAACCATTTCCTGATATCTTTATTTTCACAGATTCTGGCTTAAGAGGGTATCCTTTCAAAGAATTACCAGAACACCAGTCCACCTATTGTTATTTATTTATTTATTTATTTATTTATTTATTTATTTCTGCTCAGGGCTCCTATAAAAATATTTTTTATATTCCAAGAAATAATCAGCCTTAAATATAAAATGGGTTAATTAATTAGTAATTCTAATTATGTGAATGATCTCAAGATTCATTACATCACTGATCTCTACAAATACCATCTATCATTTTGTACATAAATGTGGTATATATGTGATATTATAAAAAAAATGAAATATGAGTTTAGCTCCAAGCAAATAAGTAAGAGGGGAAGAATAAGGAGGCTCTATAATGCATTTGGAGATGTTATTCATTTTTTGAGAACCCTACTTGACCTGAGCAATTCATGTTTTGTATTGAATCAACCTCAAGTGTTTATGTCTAGCATTTTCACAGAATATAAGAAAAAGAATCACTACTCTACAGAATGCTACAAATAACTCTCTGTGTGTTTTTCTCTCTTTATTTCTCCCCTCTCTCCCTCCTCCCACACTTCTTTCTTTCTTTCCTTTTTGTCCTGCCTAGCATTAAGTTTTGATGCTGCTACCAAAAAAAAATAGTGGTTAATTAACTATAGAGTTGTATCTTTACATATATGAGTGTGGTTCACAAGGTTAAATTTAAGGACAGGAAGTATGAATCTAACCAACCCAGAAATAATTGGTTGTAATGTATCAAGATGATCACCCATTCTGTTCAGCAAGCCTTTTGTTTTATGTTAAGATGAATTCTAATGATTAATAACATAGATTGGAAGGGAGTGAGTGGTCTCAGTGAAAACACATGTGATTTTCATCTTCTTTGATCATAATATTAATACCTTAGAAATAGTTGTTAAAGATAATTTCCTTATAAAATAACCAATAAAGACAAATAGACAAATATATGAATAAAACTGGTATGATATATATATTTTCAGAAAAGCGTATCCTACAAACTGTATAAATTATGAAGAATATCTGCAAAGAAAATCAAAATTGATACAGTATTTCATTAAAATCAAGATTATAAAATATATTTTAATAAATGAGTGTACAAATAACAGTATCTGAGTAATAATTGTAGTACTTTTACATAATAACAAGTGAAAAGGTTAGTTTTAATGTTAAAGCATTGATCTACCAACAGTACTGTCTCAGCCTCCAGAAAGGCAAAATTCCATGCTATAGGTATCCACCACATTATCCAGTTAAGTTAAGTATGTAACTTGTAATGTAGCACACTAATATATCAGTGAGCCCTGGAAGAACACCTCTAGTTGCACAATACCTATTTATTGAGACTGAACTTCTCACTAAACTTGGCACACTTAAGGAGTAGGTGACAGACAAATGAGTTTCAGGGATTCTTTTGTAGCCATGATGTTTTCTTTCTGGTCCCCATCTCCTATTCCCTCCAGAGTGTCTGGGTTACAAAGTCAACTATTGTGTTCTTCCCTACTTTTGTGTGCAGACCAATACCCCAAAGTAAGGTCTCAATTTGTGGGTGACAAGAACTTTACCAACCATGTCTTCCCCCAGTTTATATCTTTATTTTTGACACAGCTTTTTTTTGTTACCCTTTACTGGCCTCATAGTTGCTCTGTAGCTAAAAAATGGTCTTAAATCCCTGGATCTCTTGTCTCTGTCTCCTAAGTCTTAGGGTTATAGGCATGTCCTACAGTAACCATGACTGAATCAATTTTTAAATCTTATTTTTCCCTCTTAAAGTCTAATTTTATTTAAAGTATACCTTTAAGTTTATTTTAATAAATCTGCTTTCATACTAGATATATTTATGAGGTATTTGTGGATGCTGTAAGCTATCTTTGAGGCACACATACTGAGTCATGTGTCAAATAGCTTTACCATAAGAGAAAACCCAAAGATCAGTTTTTCCTGACAGTTGTCCCTGAGATCTTGGAGCACATCTTCTCTTTACGGAATTGTTTTAGAATGCGTAGCTTCTCTTTATATTTTAATTTTTATGTCCTTTTTAGCAACTAGAAAGCATTTCATTTGAATACAAAAAATCTCAATTTCCTTTAGAGACTTTGTAGAGAAATCAGCAGTCTCCCTGACATGAGAGAGACTGAATTTGCCAGTTTTAACACCATGCTGAATAAGAGAAGTCACTCAAGAATCTGCAGAGTTTACTTGAGCACAAGTGATCAGAATTTTCTTTTCATTTCTTTTTTGTGTTTTTTTTTTCTTAAAAAAAGTCTGTTCCCATTAAAGTGAAATGGATAGAAGTGATTCAATTAAAGATTAGACAGGGTGAGAGATGATAACAAAATAAAAGAACTTTGTCAATAAACAGAAGAAACGGAATGGTCGTAATTGATCATTGATCACAGGTTATAGAACAGAGGAGTTAATGAGGGACATCATGGCAGTTTAAAACTGTGAAATCTTAAGCAGATTATTGATTTCTCAAAATCTTAATATCTATATCCATCTCTATCTATCTCTGTCTCTATCTATACCTATACACACACACACACACATATATACATATACATATATGTGTGGGGGGGGGAGAGAGAGAGAGGGAGAGAGAGAGAGAGAGAGAGAGAGAGAATGTATCCTTTGAGTAGTTGGTAAAGATAGAAAAATATCTGCAGGTTTTGGTTAAATCACTATCACTTATAAAGATTTAGCAAATGTTGGAATAATATCAGAAATATGGTAAATGAGAGCCTAACAAAATGTTCTTGAACATTTTAGATTAGCTAAATTGACCTATCAACAATTATAGAGATACTCAAATTATGGTGCTTCAACTTAAAATTTCCCACAGTTACGAAGATATAAAATTGATGGGCACTTCTTTTAGAGAGTTGGTGATCATTATTTATTCTTTTCAGAGGTCATGTCTTGAAATCACATGCTATTTGTAGCCCATGACAGTTGCAAGAATCATAGGTCTCAAAAGAACCACATTATTAGTCGCAGGAAACATTAGAGCCTACTATGCAGAGGAGCTGTGATGCTCAGAAAATTTACTCGGATTTAGTGTATTTCCAATCAACAATCCACTTACTATGCTGAATTTGCAGTGGCGGGGATGTAGCCCACTGTATACTGAGGTCCACCTGCTTGTCATCTTGGGGCTTTGTGAAGTTGGAAATTCTTCAACACTTCAAACATGGCATTCTCACAATCTCAGCATCATTCTTTCATCTGAACTTTGCTCTCCACATCTGGTGATCTTTTCTAAAACCCACCAGCTGCCTTCAGGTTGGAGTGGAGCCCAAAACAACTTTATCTGATTAATCACAGAGATTAAAAATATAGTGAATTAAAAAATTCTTCCTGATAAAAGAAACTCTAATAATTGTCATTTCTGAATAATACTGATTACAAGGTGTTATACACGAGGAAATAAACATGCTGTCAATGTTTTAGAGGAATGCATATTAGGAGGTACCTGTGGATTCTGACATCCACAATTAATATAATTTAACAATATGATTTGTATGTGATTGCTAGTAATAAAGACTCAAATGCTTTGAAATTTATTTTTGTAATAGAGTATTAGAACGGAATGTCACTCCTTCTGTGGTCTTTCTGACAAGTAATTGCTTTGTGTTGACCAGGCAACACTTCTCAGTAGCATTCTTGCTACACTGACTGTCATGGGCCCATCATACTTCTTTGTAATAAACTCTATTTCCAGGACACCTATGCATTGGTCAGACAAGTAAATAGTGGCATGACATTTTTTTTCCTCACAGAATGTAGTCTTGTTCTGAAAGCAATTTTCCTTGTATAATTTCTGTTTGAAAACCCATTCATTTGTGACAGCAGTGTAAAGAGAACATTAATTTTAGTACTTTTGGGATTGCTTACCTTCATGGTCAATGCAACATTGTCAAAGACAGGAAAGAAAATAAAACTGACAACCTATTCTCCATCTTGTATGAAGATGATCCTCCCAGAAACTGAAAAAGGGGTTTCAGCTAGATGAGTAGCTCTACACATCAGAAAGTAAATATACTTTAAATTTATACCCCTACTATAATTGAAATATTACTTTTGAACTCCTACTGAATGTAGCCAATGTGTATTTTTAATTCAAAGGAGTTTATGACTAAAACTTACAGATTTAAAAGAATAAAAATAATGAGTATATTTTACCTTCCAAATGCAGTTACTTGAAGAATCAAGCTAGTAAAAATTCACTTTTTCTGGTTCATGGAAACAATACTGAGCCAGGTGATGTTTTGTGATGTTTGTGTGTAAAACTTACCAATGGTAATTGATAACTGTAGATCAGAAGCTCAAGATCAACGTGAGTCCTCAATGAGACTGTGCCCAGTTTTAAATAATTTTACATGTTATTCAGAATAACATGACATAGCAGATCATACCAGGATGTTGTGTAAAATTCTCAATCAGACTTGAAGGCATGTGCTGAAGAATGGAAGCAGACCCCTGAAATTGAACATGCATCAGGAACAGCAACCTTAAAGATCATGTGTTTGTTCATTGAGACACACTTTGTACTTTTAATTCCAGATCTTTAAAATACAATTTTTAAGTGTTTTAAGCCACTTAACTTATAGCTATTTGCTACATAGGTTTTATTCTCATATAATATATCCTGATTACTTTTCTCCTATCCACATTCACTTTTTTCTCCTCCTTTATCTCCTTAGAAATAAAACAGACTTCTAAGAATAAAAAATAAAATAAAATACAAGAAGAAAAAATTTAAAAAAAAAACTAACCCATCGGAATTAGCAAACCAACAAACAGAAGAAAAGGAGCCAAGAGATAGTATAAGGAACAGATCCACCTGTTCACATACTCAGAAATCCCATAAAATATAAACTAGTGGTGCAGACCAACGCAAGCCCTGTGCATTCCTCCTAGGTTTGTGTGAGCTCATATGACCTTTCTTCGTATTCATTTAGAAGTCCTTGTTTTATTTGTTTGTTTGTTGATTGTGCATTTTTTCTGTTACCATTGGCTCTTACCTCTTTCTGATTCTCCTTCAGGGTGTCTAGAGCCCTATAAAGATGGGGACTTTTGGAGATACCTCAATTACAGAAACATGTTCTAGGATCTCTCATCCATTTCATAATGTCTGACTATGGGTCTCTGTATTTGTTCAAAGATACCAGAATTTACTTTCACAGGCTTTGTGACACCATTGCCTTAACAGACCTTGCAGGCAGGTCATCATTATATGTCAAAGGACTTGTGGCTAAGCTGCTCTCTCTCTCTCTCTCTCTCTCTCTCTCTCTCTCTCTCTCTCTCTCTCTCTCTCTCTCTCTTTCTCTCTCTCTCTCTGCCTGTCTCTCTGTCTCTCTGTCTCTCTCTTTCTCTCTCTCTCTCTCTGTCTCTCTCTCATCAATGAATTTCTCCTCCTTCAGGGTTGACTCATATTTCTGACTTCCAAATTATCAATGCAATGACGTACTGTAAATCTGAAAATCCAGCCTTGTCATTTGACAGACTATTAACTTTGCAGCCTGGGGTTTAATTCAGGATAATCCCAAGGTCATACACCTAGTATATATAATGAACACTTTGGATCAAAGTTTGTTAATCTCTTTTATTGTAATTATAGGAGCCCAGATGCTTAGTACCAATGTTTCCATTATTTCTTGTTGGAACCTTAAATATTGAAGGACAAAACAACCAGGTAGCATACACCGGCTGATGTGGCCCCTGACATGCATACAGCAGAGGACTGCCTGCTCTGACTCAGTGAAAGAAGATGCATCTAACCCTCTAGAGATGTGAGGCCCCAAGGAGTGGATAGGTATGGTGGAGAGGGCGTCAGGAGGGGACATCCTCTTGGAGACAGGAAAGGAGGAATGGGATGAGGAACAGTAGGAGGGTGGACCTGGAGGGGGATAATGACTAGGCTGCAAAAAAAAAAAAAGATTAAATAATAATAATAGTAATAATAATAATAACAACAACAACAAAAAACTACATCAAGAAAGTGGAAGGAGAGAGATGATAAATAAATCCTCTAACTACAGAAGAAGAGAAGACAGAAATTTCTTCTACTCTAGTCACTATCATATTGCTTATAAGGCTTGTTTTGTAAATTATAGTATTTCCTTACAACAATTACTACGAGTTTAACTCTTTAAGGTAAGAGCGAAATAAAGTAGAAAAATTAACACCCAAAAAGATCTTGTGAAACTTAACTTAGCAGTTAATTTTATGATTTAATTCAAAGGAATTTACAGCATGTTTTATGAGGTTACGCTTAAATTTAAGGCTACATATGCTAGCAGAGTAACATTTGTGTAAGGCATGTGCCTAAGCTGTGTGTGTGAGAGCATTAATTTGACTTTCAGTTACTGAATAAATTACACTTTGATCAGAATAAATCTCAAATTTCAGAAAATTACAAATTTATTTGTTTTGACTAAAGTTATTACCTAATGTGCCATTAGACCTTCTAGTATTCTATTTTATCTATGTACAATTGTGTAAAAGATCAATAAACAACAGGTACCTATTCTACTATAAAGAACCTGCACTCAAGTGTGTATTCAAGTGTGAGCCCTCAAACTTATTGGACACTAAGCAATGATTACTTTGAAGTAATTTGATTTTCAAAATTATATATTCTTGCAAGCCATATATAAATTCATCCTATCTTAATATATATATATGTATATATATATATATATATATATACACAAATAAGCATTTTTAATTTCTGATGACTACGTTTGTTTTTTTTTTCTACATTGTTCCTCTTGGCTCGTTTTTTCCAAAATGCAAAGCTCTTGCTCCTTGTTAGGCCTTACTCAAATACTCTTCACGTTTTCTAAGTCTTCTAGTTGTGAGTCATCCCACCTTCTGTGAATCATCACATTTCTAAATACAAATAGATTCATAGTCCTACTTCAAGTATGCTTTAACTTTTGGGTTTTAATAATCTTCAATATTCCATTTCTATTGTAAACAAGGGAAAAGCTAAAATACTATAGGTTTAAATTAATATTGTAATCATGAAGAATTTATAAATGGTGCTTGTCAAACATCATTATATTTCAGTTGGAATTTTTATATAAATACCCTTATTTTTTATATGTAAATGAGCTGATATGAAAAAAATTCTAAACTTCAAAACCATGGCCATAAAACAGGTCCAAGGTTTCAAAAACCAGCTGCCCATAAATTTCCAGAAAACAGTCCACCCCTCTCACTCACCCTGAAGCAGGGAAGTTAAAAAACAACAACAATCACAAACAATGAAACATACAAAACAAAACAACAACAACAACAAACAAAAACAAAAACAGTTTTTATATGTGGCAGGACCAGGTCATAGCTTACCTCTACTCACTACAACAAAACTGATTCTCAGGGCCAGGCAGTGTGGCACATGCCTTTAATCCCAGCACTTGGAAGGCAGAGGCAGGCGGATTTCTGAGTTCGAGGCCAGCCTGGTCTACAGAGTGAGTTCCAGGACAGCCAGGTCTACACAGAGAAACCCTGTCTTGAAAAAGCAAAACAAAACAAAACAAAACAAAGCAAAATGATTCTCAAACACTTCATGGCACAGTACATTCTTCTGTATCCTCAAATAGTGAGTCACATGAGGACATCAAACTCTTTGAATAATAATAATAAAAAAAAATCTAACATGCCATAATAAAACCCTCACACTCTATGGGATATTTAAGACAGTATCACTATTTTTATTAATAAGGATACATCTAATTTTTCTTTTTATGAAACTTCATACATTGCAGTTTTCTTCTTTTATTATTTTTTCCTTTCTAAGCCAACAAGCATTATAAGAATTTATCATGGAATTATGTTGCTTTGCCTCCTCCCCAAGTTTTCCTTTACTGTTATATGATGACATATAAAATTTGTATAAGTATTGTGCCTATACTTTAATGCTCTTATAGGTACATACTTAATGAAAGTATTGCAATTATAAAGTACCCGAGTGCTTCCCATAAAGTTTAAGCTTGTTTCGTGTGTAGACATTTAAGCTCAATTCTCTTAGTGGACTTCAGTAATAAAGTGTTCTCCTTTAAAACTAGTTTAAAAACTACTCACCACACATAAAGCACTGGACAGTTTCTTCTATTCCCTATGCTCAGTGTTTGACAAGCACCATTTAGTTCCATGTTTCTGGATTGAGGGTCTTATAGATTCTACTTCCAATTGAGACCATAAATTAGTTGTTCTCTGCACTATATGTATTTATCTAATAATCTGGTTATGACCATTTATGTTGGTTCCAAATCTTGACTATTATGAATAATGTTTATATTTATATATGACCTCCCTCCTTAATATATACATATTTAATTCCCTTTGCACAGTGTCCCAGAAATGGGATTTCGTAATCTTGCATTAGTTCTGCTTGTACCTTCTCCAGTGACATCATATTGTTTTGCTCTGTGTAGCACTTATGTTTATGCCAACAATATATATATATATATGAATCTGCTTTTATCAATGTCATCAGCATTTGCTATCATCTTACCCGAGCATAGGGGGATGCTAGAGGAGGGATGTAGGAGTGGGCAAAGGAAATGTAATCTTCACAATAAGAATGTAGTATATTTGCTGATAAACAGAACTCAGGGCTGGGTCTAGTGGAAAGATACGTAAAAGCAAAAGGAGAGATTATATTGGTGGAGAATGCAAAGTACCTGGGGTCCCTTTCATAAGGATGGGTTCTATTCACTGAGAAAGTGCAGGATTGGGGCCTAAACAATGTACAGGATATTGAGGATATTCAGATGGAGGCTTTTAAGAAGAGGAAAGAATCACCAGGTTGTTAGACCACATTCACTCTCATAAGGTGACCAGGCATCATTTATTTCCTTCCCCTGTAGAAAATAGACCTGTGTGATTGATAATTCTCATTTCACTGATGCTTACTCTAAGATTTTTGACACTTCCTTTTTCAACATAAAATATAAGATGGTGATTGTAGAAGCTGGCTTGTGATGGGCTGCACACATGGTTTGAAATTGCTATAGAGACAATTGACACTCAGAATATGTGCAGCCGAACTCAAAACAAAGCACTGACTTTGAAAGGACTGTAGCTGACACAGCATTGCAATATAAAGCCTATAGAGATGAGGAAACTGTTTATCAACCTTGTCGTGTTCAGTTCAGGAGGTGAAGAGGTGAGGAATTGGAGCTGCCAACAGTGACAAGTGATAACTTATCTAGTTTTTAATCTCAAGTGTGTATGTGGGGAGCTGCACTGTCAGTAACATGATTTCTCATGTCATTCGTAGAGAACGGAGATTTTATTCATCACCAGGTGGATTCACTTTGACTCAAAATAAGTCAACGCTTTATGATCAAGCATTATTATCTCCTGTCCTGGCCATTTGATGGGAATATTGCAGGTGTTAAGAATATTAAAGTTTCTGAAGACAACAAAACCAATAAAATATTTTTTTTATTTTTAAATATTATTTCTGTTACCTTTAAAGATTTTAATTAAATTATTTTTGTCTTCCCTTTCTTTCCTCTAAACACTCCCACGCCTCACTTCCTGTTCTCTCCCAAGTGTATGATCGTGTTATATCTTTATAATTGATTAATATATGTGTGTTTGTATATATATATATATACAACATTCATAAATTCATAAATGTAAATTTCTCAGTCTGTATAGTATTAGAAATACATATGTATATTTTCAGGGCTGACTGCTTGGGTTTAGATAACCAGTTGGTGTGTTTTTCTTTGGAGTGCAGGGGAAAACTAGAAGAATGGCAGCTTGATTTTGCTAAGAACTGTGAACATCTTAATTGTTTGTAGCCTAATGTAAATGATAGACAGTCTGGTCTCTTTTTCCACATGTTAGCATGTCCGATCTTAAGGAACCACTTCTGGAAGATAATCTGGAAAACTTTATTGCAATTGCAGTGCAACAAGCCATAACATCTGTAGAAAAAGGAAGATGAACCATGGAGAATGTGTGATATAATAAATTGATGTTTCTATACCTACACATTTTTCCTGTATTTTTCCCCATAATTCCTAACACTTTGTAACTTTCATTCATTATTATGTTAACAGTGAGTGAATTTGGCTTGGCTATGTTGATACTCATTTTTAACTTGGACACAAAATTTCCATTTTGGATTCAACTAAATTAGTTGTTAAAAATAAAGAGGAATTCCAAGGAGGCATGAGGAGAACTTTACTAGAGTTTAAGAGGGCTGGCACATTATTAATCTTGCCAGCTGGCATGTTATTAGTTTTTCTCAGCTCTCTTCTGGAGAAATACAGAGAAGAGGCAGAGGAAGTCTTGCTTTTTGCAATTCTCTTTGACAAACAACCCCATGATAGCGTGGAAGTGGGCTTCAGAGAAAGAGAGGCAAAAGTCATTCATGGAAAAAGCATGCCCAGGTTTTGCCCTGTGTCTGAAAGGGATAAAAAGAAAAAGAAAAAAAACAAAGAAATGAGGAAAGAAATGTAAGTTACTTCAAAACTCAAAAGAGCAGGTTTTTTGGCTGAAAAAAAAAAAAAAACCACCTGTATAAGCTGCTGTGATAGATAGATGCTTTAGAATTGTCTCACCAATAAAGGGGCTCCTTGGAAAGATAAGTGCATTGTAGTCTTGAAGGGATAATCATTCCTCATGTGCTCTTAGCATGTTCATGTGAATCACAGTCTGGAAAGTGGAAGACTCCTGACCAAGCTGCATTAATTATTTTTTAAATTTTTATTTCTTTTACTCACTTTAAATCTGGATAGCAGCCCCATTCCCTTTCTGTTCTCAGTTCCACCCTTAAAAATAACTACTTCAATTTTCTCTACACCTTCTCCTCAGAGAAGGAGAGCCCTCCTTGGATGTAACCCCACACTGGGACACCTTGTACCAACAGGACTACGCATATGCTCTCACACTGAGGTCCAACCAGGCAGCCCAAGGAGTGGAAGGGATCCAATGGCAGTGAACAGAGACCAAGACGGTCTTTATTCCCTTTGTTAGAGGAACCACATGAACATTAAATTGCACATTTGCTACAGATGTGTGGAGGGGTCTAGGTCCAGCTCCTGCATCCTCCCTTGTTGCTTACTCAGGGATAGTGAGCTCCAGTGGTCCCAGGTGTGTTGACTCTGAAGGTCTTCTTGTGATGACCTTGACCCCTCCCACTTCCTCAGTTCTTACCAGTGCCTCCAATCTTCCACAAGACACCCTGGCTCCACCTGATATTTGGTTATGGGTCTCTTCATTGGCCTCCATCTGATGCAAGTTGAAGCCACTCAGGAGACACTCTAGTTTCTTTTCTGCAAACAGCAGAGTATAATTAATAGTGACAAGGGTTGGCTCTATCTCATAGCATGAGTCAAAAGTTGGGGTAGTCATTGGTTGCTAGTCTCTTCCCCACCTTTATCCCTACACATCATGTAGAAAATAGATGTCTGTCTGTAGTGACAATAATAAGTTTTTCCAAGAGCAAGGTGTAGATTCAGAAGCATATTCATATTAATTTTCTTTTAAGTTCACTAACTGAATTTTAAAATCCTTGTTATAATCATCCCATTCAATTCAATGCTAGAAAGTTTGTAGGTGATTTTATAATTGTGTCATCAGAATGATGAAGGAAACAAGCATCAGCCATATCTATGTGTGGTCAAAAAGACCTACATTATCTGTAAGCAGCTGAATAAAACTAAAAAGCAAGCTAAGTATAAGCCTTGACCTCTCTCTACTACAATGTGACAAGTTTCCTCCTTTTCCTGGGAACAAACCATCTCCTCTGTGATCTAATCTATCCTTGAAATTGTAAGACAAGGGGAACCCTTCCTTCCTTCTTTATTTGCTTCTCTCAGACCTGGAACATCAGAATTGGGCACAGATATTATTACTGTGAACAAGATCACTGTTTGTCATGATGTACATAGAAGACTATGATTTCAGTATTCTTAAAAGTCATATTGTAAAAACAATACAGACTTCCAGATTCTCATTAGTTTCTGCCTGTACATAAGAGCAAACTCAGCTAGGCAGATGCAAAAGTAAGTTTGGTGAAGTATCTATATGTCTGATTAACTGAGTTCATTGATTCGCGACAGGGACATAAATCAGAGATGTCGATGCAATGTGATGCTTGTTTGATACTCTTCCAACAAAGGCAGTTCCCAGGAAGAAACATAATCATACACTAGATGTAACCTAGAGCCGCATTCATTACCTCACTGCAGAAGAACCTCTTTATTTTAGATGGCTAGCTGTTTATTATCATATTGCTTCTGTAGCCACTGCTCAGTAAGAAAGAGAAAAATCAGTTGGAAAAACAATGAACTATGAACAACAGGTAACTATGTAACAACTATAAATTGAGAATATTCAAATTTCAGTTCCTCTCCAATACTAAGATTGCACGAAAACATAGAAGATTGAGGGGAAAAGATTTGATGATGAGAAAATGCATTATGCAAAGTTAAGTTCTGAAGTTTTATTCTGCCTGACTCACATCTTTGTTGTCAAGAGTACAGAAGAGAGACAAGAAAAAGAAAACCAAAGAGTTAAGAGGGTAATAGGTAGGAAGGAGAAAGTAAGAAGCACAAGGCATGAATATGGTAAATATGCATGACTTACATGGAAGCCATCTATATGAAACATAGTATTAGATAATGAATATGTTAATTGAAGGATAGTTAGATAAATAGAGAGATAGGTAGCATTACAGAAAAATTTAGATAGATATATGTTGGCTCCTATCCTTATTAAGGGAATTCAGAAATAAACTTAGAGATGCATACTTCAGTATTATTATCAGCAAACCTTGATGGCACCAAGTTGATTCGGTGAGTCCTGTACTTTTATTTTGTGAACATCTACCTCTAGACCATCCTGTTTACTGAAGTCTTCAAACAAGTATTTGCACCAAACTGGCAAGTAATGAGCCATATTGAGTTCTCATATTTATCAAAATAATTTTTAAAGCTAGATATTGGGACTTTTTTAAGAACACTTTCTGGCTATTATCCATAAGGCTGTTATGAACATGGTGGAGCATGTGTCCTTATTACATTTTGGAGCATCTTCTGGGTATATGCCCAGGAGTAGTATAGCTAGGTCCTCCTGTAGAACTAAGTCCAATTTCCGGAGGAACCCTCAGAGCTCCCAGAGACTCAACCACAAACTAAAGACTATGTATGGTGGGACTGATGGTTCTGGCAGCATGTGTATAGTAGAGGATTGCAAAGTCGATCATCAATGGGAGGAGAGGCCCTTGGCGGTGAAGGTTCTGTGTCACAGTGTAGGGGAATAAGTGGCCAGGGTGGGAGAGGGTGGGGAGGCAACAGGGGTTTGTTCTTGGTTTTTTGTTGTTGTTATTGTTTTAGAGGGGAAACTGAGAAAGGAGAAATCATATGATATGTAAATAAAGAAACTATCTAATAAATAAACACTTTCAAGTTACCTACAATTGAAAAGGAACATGATTAAATATGAATTGAGGAGACTAAAATTAAACTTGGTGACTTATTAGAAAAATCTTCCTATTATTGTATTGTCTAACCTCAATTTTACAGAATTACATGGTAACTATAATCAGAATATAGGGACATTTTTTTTGAAGCAAAATTATGAGAAAATCATAAGCACATGCATTTTGTTACTCTTCTCTTTGTTGTAATTCATAAAATTATAATTAGATGATCTCTAAGGACATTACTTTGACAGCAATAAGTTTTCCACTATTTTAAATCTGAAATCTTTATAGAATTGATGTTGGTTTCTTATTTTGTATCATGCTTTGCACTGAAGATAATTTACAGTAAAATATACTGCAAATAACCTAGAAATTCCATGTGACCTTCAACACTACCTAGATAAACAAACACTTATTTTGATAATGGGAAGATGTAGTGAAGTGTTATGATGAGAGTTAAGTTACACTGGGCAGTGGTGGCCCATACCTTTAATCCCAGCACTTGGGAGGCAGAGGTAGGCAGATTTCTAAAGCCAACCTGGTCTACAGAGTGAGTTCCAGGACAGCCAAGCCTATACAGAGAAACCCTGTCTCAAAAACAAAAAAAAAAAAATAGAGATAGTAAAGTTACAACTTTTCTTTAATTGTAATGAATTATATACTTCATATTATACATTAAGTATAATGATCAAATAGGAAATTTAATACAAATTTTAATAATTTCATTAAGATTTATCTATTATTTTGCTTTTGGATTAACCCTGTCTCAAAAAAATAGTTAAATTGCAACTTTTCTTTAATTGTAATGAATTATATACTTTATATTATACATTAAGTATAATGAGCAAATAGGAAATCAAATACAAATTTTAATAATTATATTAAGATTTATCTATTATTTTGCTTCTAGATTAATACAACACTAGTTTGCATTATATTGCATTTCAAATGTTTCTTTAAGTTATGACTTGTTATCATATGACATATGTATCACATAAATATGTACACATATGACAGTGTATTTAATATTAATCTAAGTATCAGCTCCCAGTCTTTCTTATTGGATCCTTGACAGTCTCCTAATAATGCTACGAGGAAGAAGAAGAAGAAGAAGAAGAAGAAGAAGAAGAAGAAGAAGAAGAAGAAGAAGAAGAAGAAGAAGAAGGAGAAGAAGAAGGAGGAGAAGAAGGAGGAGGAGGAGGAGGAAGAGCAAGAGGAGGAGGAGGGGGAGGAGGAAGAAGAAGAGGAGAAGAAGAAGAAGAAAAAGGAGGAAGAGGAAAGAAAAAGAGAAAGATAGGTAGAAAGGAAGGAAGAAAAGAATGGCAAAATGAAAAAGGAAAACTCTTTCTCTTCAAGATAGTCATAATCTGACAGAGTAGACAAATCTTCTAATTTCACTTAAAAAGAAGTTAAAGATAAACACATTGACAGAATTAAATTATATTGTAGTTACTGTAGCACCTGGAGACTAAAGTTGGTAAGTCCTAATGTTCCTAAACCAAAGTCATTTTTTGTGTGATTCTGGACTTGTCTGGAACATCGTAAAAAATATAGGTAGTCATACTGCCTCTTAAATGCATATTTACCCTCGAGGAAACAGAATATACAGTTTCAGAATCAATGCTATTATTTAAGAAAAAAATTGAGGATATTTGACTTATTTGTTCTAATAGATGAACATTAGCCTTTTTTTGACCTTATCAAAGCCATAGTATTCTCAGAGTCATAGTTGATTGTAATAAATTCTCTCTTCTAAAAATCAATAGGAAAAAGAAATCATCTTGAAATTGAGAAACTATGGATTGTCAAAATCAATTCAGGTGTGGGTATTTCATTCACAGTGTGAGACAAACTATAACTCTGATTGAACCTGCCAGAGCAGTACAGATGTGCCATACAAGCATGCATGTATGTACTTGTGTATATGTATGTGTGAGTGAGAAAGACCAGGAGCTAGACAGATCCCTTAAAGGCAGACTGATCGAGATAGGGGTCACAGACAAATATTCACCTTTCAGTGCTAAGAAAATGGCATAGCAACCTTAGAAAAATATCTTTCCTGCTTTTTCTCCCTCCAGTTGAACCTTTTTCTCTTCCTGCCATCTGACTTGTTGAAATGGTCTAATAAGCTCAAGACATAGACATGATGACGCAAATCTGTGTGCCTTAGAACTTACCGAAATATGTCAAATTTTATATCAAACTAAATTAGAAAAGGTAGATCCCATATCACCCCACCAAAATTCCTTAAAGTTTCAGGTTATCCAGAAAAATATTGAATTGGGCTTCCATAGTCCAAGTCTGGTATTCTTGAGTGTCTTTTCTCTGTATGTGGTTCCTCACCTTTAAAGAAAGTAATTTTTTATCTTGGATATGTATGGAGGTTTTCGCTGCTCCTATCATTTTAGCACTTTTTAAAAATAAATTAATTCATTATTGAATTAATTGAGATCACAACACTTGTGCTAACATGTACAAGACTTTCAAAAGCTTGAAAGAGAAAATCCTAGCATAGGATGGAGATAGTCATGAAATCTCAACACTAATTCAGGAACTATTGGTGACTGATTCTGAGAGGAAAGATAGTTTGTTTTTAGGATGTATCCTTTGCTAAGTTGCACATACTCCAGTGAATTAGACTTCAATAATTTCACTGAATTTGTATTTGAAATATAAAATGAAGACATGAAGTTCATTTCTTTTATTGAAGAAGTTGTGAGACAGGATGAACAAAATAAAAATAGAATGTACATGATTCTCTTAGAATTACAAAAAATGTAAGTTTGAAAATAAAAAGTACACAAAATCTAGTTCTTACCTTTATGTTTTTTAATATCTTCTCATTAGAAAACCAATGTCATCAATTTCACCTATTCTGTTTAAACATTCTCTTTTAGATGCAACAAACCAAAGAAATTAATTATAATTTTTCAAAATGAATAATATATTTCTATTTTTGTTAAAATTTTAAATTCATTGAACATCTATAATATCCATACTTAAGTGGGAAATACCTAAATGCTTTGACAATTTTATTCAAATATAGCTAGAATATTTTGATTAGAAGATATTTTACTCAAAGCAAAAGCCTTTGGTAGAACCTGTTATGTTCTCAAATAATCTGTCAGCTTTTTACTTTAATGTGTATTAAATGCTCCCCTGACTGGACTAGATTAATAATTATGTAAATATATGTATTCTTTCTACATCCCTGTTGGTCGCATCAAAAGAAATGTCTTTGAAAAAAACAGAAACTATTAACCTTATTCTGATAAAGATGAATTTGACAAGTTGAGCTCCTATTGATTTAAAAGCGTTCCTCTCAGAATTCATCCTGCAGATAGGTTTTAGATATTATTATGGCTCAATAAATAGTCATATTTGTGAGTCTGCGTGCTAAATTTGTTTGTGACATTCTTTAAAATTCTTCCGATAATAGAAATCAAATCTATATTTCAGTAGGCAATAATCCTTAGGGCAAAAAAAAAAACAAAACAAAAACAAAAACATGATATTGCCAATGTAACTAAGGTACAACTTTAATTGCTGTTGTGTTTTTGTAATTTGTATTTACTTGCTTCTATTTAAGGCATAATATATTTAATAATAGTAGATAATTTAACATTTCATAAAATATTTGAACACAGCATTATACAAACATTTTTACTAAATATTTTATTGTATCATGTTCCCAAATAAATATACAAGCAATAAAATTTGTTTCATTAATAAGTTCTTATTCCCTATATAAACTACCTACAGTATCAAGAAAGAATCCACCCTGCCACTGGTGCTTAGCTTCAAGTTTGCAATGCAGGTCTTTGAAAGGACCCTACAGGCAAGAGTACCACCCATACATAGAGCTCTATGATACTAATGCCAAGTCCAACAGCAGAAAACTGAATAAAGTGGTTCCCCTTTGTGTTTGTTCATGTGCCTGATGGGAGATACCTCGCTTGATGGGTTGATTAAAGTCACACTGGACTGGCTTATTTCAAAGCATTAGTGTCGCAAGAGGAATTCATTACCTTTTGGCTCCCATGCTATATCCTACCATATGCCACTTTCCAAGTTGTTGGAAACTGCACACATGCATGTGCTAAATCTTGTTATCTTTGTCTTTAAAAAACAAAAACAAAAAAAACAAAACAAAAACACAAACACAGTTCAATTTGCCTTTACCTGGTCTTTTGTATTATATTTTAAAAACAGAACATGGACTGAGTGAAATTATATTAGTGGTCATTAATGAATTTACAATTGTATGCATGACTTCTGTAGTGAAAACAATAAAACTCGATTTGTACCTCAAAACTCAAAAGCAGAGTGGCTTTCATTGAAGTGGGTCCCATGCTCCAAGAAAGCCTCAACCTAACTCTGCCTCACAAAGTTCTTGTGGGAAGATACCATGTGTAATGCTACCCTCATGGGACATTAACAGGGCAAAAGTCAAACAGACATGCATGTACAGCACGAATCTAAGCATTCAGGCTAATCTAATGGACTTAAAGGCTTTGGGTGAGTCAAAGAATTCAAGTCAATAAAGATGAGCTTCACTATTTTAAAGTTTCCCAAGGCACATATCAAAATCATTAACTTTCCAATTTTCTCAATGAAATTTTCCCACAAGTGCTTTTTGATTTGTATTCTGTGGATTCTACTTGTTAGAATAGAATTTGGACAAGATTTTATTATGACATTCATCTCTATTAATTTTTTATTATTGTCTTAGTAAAATTACTATATTAAAATATCATTCACAAACAGTAAACTTTATGTTTTAATTACTGGAAATATTTTGAAATAATGTAAATTTAAATGTACACATGGTCTGTATTGTGTGTAAACAGTATAATTTGAACATGTCAGGATCACCTTAGCAATTTTAACCAGCAATAAAATCATTCTATGGTATCTAAAGGTAACTGCATCCAGGACTCCCCAGGGATACCAAAATCTATAGATGCTCACATTCTGTGCATAAAATGAAGTAATGATTTTTTTATAACCTCTATACACCCTCTGGGTTCTTTAAATTGTGTATATGTTACCTGCAATATCTAATACAAAGAAAACATGTAAGTAATTGTTCGGAAATAATGAAAGAGCAATCTACGGGATCTATACAGCTCATCTGTAACCAATGTTGGCCTGCATTTGTCCTTCCAGGTTGGTAGCAATGTAACAGCATTCAGTGGGTACCTGAATCCACAAAAGCAGACTCTGAAGGCACAGAGAGTCAATCCTACTATGCTATAAATTAAATTAATGTCTGACCTATATCTCTCATGAATATCTAAGCTTTCTGAGATTGAAATAACTTCACATCTCTAATCAATTTGTTTTATTTATTTTCTTGAAGAATCAATATTTTACACCTGGGCTTCAAAATAAATAACTAAGTTCCAAGAGAATACATATATTATTCAAACTTGCCTTAACTAGCCATTTCTAAATGTTCATAAATCTTCACATAAAAATAAGAATTAATAGAAACTTAAAGTCTGATGATCCTGGCATTTATTTATAAGGTTCAACTTTATCGATTATTTTGTGCATTTAGTGCTACTTTTATCTTGACAATAAGAATGATAAATAAAATAAATCTTTGTTATAAGTCAAGAATAAGGTTTTAGTTATGTCTGGTATAAAACTAGAATAAAATTTCAGAGAATATTTTCAAAGAATATTCAAGAATATTCTCTTATATGTTCTAAATTATCATAGAGGTATATTATAAATTTGGCAGCAAAATTTCAAATATTTCAACACATGAGGATAAAATGGGCATCTATCACTCAGTTTGTTGTGTAAATCATTGTTTTCTTGGTTTCTAAATAACAGAATCCTCTTGTGAAGAAATAAGTTCTGACAGAACAACCAGATGGTAAACTGGGAAATGAAATATCATATGACATGTAAATAAAGAAAATATCTAATAAAAAAGAGGAATTCAAGTTAAAACCTTAGTGAGATGCCAATATATCTATTTTGAACACTGAAAGTTAATATAAATAAAAATTTTAATCAATGATATCAAAAAGAAAAAAGTAAAAGAAAAACCAGAGGTACTAGAGACTCAACAGTAGTGACTATTGATGCACAAAAGAGAAAATTAAGTTTTTAATGTCATGGTTTTAGATAATTTAGATAAAACTAATATTAAAAATGTATGATATAGTAGAGAGGAGTGCTGTAAAATGTTACCCTCTGAATGTGAACATGGCAACCACACACATGAACTCAAAGCCACTCATTACCTGTGTAAGATCAAGTTACCCCCCAATTCCAGGTTAGATGCTGCAGATGTCTTCCAGTCCATATCCCGTACTGAGGAGTTCTTGAATTGCAAATGACATTTCTCAGGAAAGAAAGATCATTGAGGATGTGGCTTGTCTGCGATCCTGCATATGGTTCCACAGCCATAAGCAGAGGCTGCACTAACTGCATTGAGTATGTTAGCAAAGTAAAACAAAACCCAATATTGGAAAGAAGGTATGTGTGGTAGAAGTTAGAGGGATATAGAGTGTATAGTGGGAGGAAGCTATAATCATATTTTATTCTATTCATGCAGAATATTTTAAAAATAAAGAATATTCAAAAATTGTGTTTAAATAATAAAATAAATACTTTAAATGACTGGTGCTATAATGACTTGTAATTTTTAAAGTATTGAGTAAAGGGACTATTTGTTTTAATTAAGGTTTTATTGATGTGAAGAGATACCATAAACATAGCAACTTTTATAAAGGAAAATAGTTAATTGGGGTGGCTTACATTTCCTGAGGTTTAGTCAATTATTATTATGATGGGATTATTATGGTAGTATCCAAGCAGACATGGTTCTAGAGAAGAAGACGAGAGTTCTACATCTTGACCTGCAGACAGCAGAAGGAAACATTCAACATACTGGGCATAGCTTAAGGATATATGACCTTAAAACCAGCTCCAGTGTGGTATACTTCTTCCAACAAGCTTCCACCTCTTAAGAGTACCTAACATTCAAATACATGAATTTATGGTGGTCATAGCTATTAAAACCACAATACTCCACTCCTTGACCCCCATTGGCTTATGGTCATCACATAGTCTAACTCAGAAATTCTCTAGAGTCTTTTACAGTTTCAAATGTCTTTAAAAGTTCAAAGTTTAAAGTCTTTTCTGGAACTCATCCAATCTCCAAACTGTAATCCTCTGTTAAATGAAACAGCAGATCACATATGTTCAACATACAGTGACATAGAATAGTGAGGAGAGGGAGCACATGGTGCACACACTTGACTAAAGCAGGATGGAAAAACACCCGGACAAGCTCCAAGCTCTGCATCTCTGTATCTGATACCAAAATGCTCCAGATCTCCAACTCCTTTCAGCTTTGCAGACTGAAACCTATTTCTTTCTCTAAGATTGGTTCTACTGCCTGTTTTCAGCTTCCCTTAGTAGGTATTCCAGGGCTCTGGCATTTCCAACATCTCCAAAACCTTGGGGTCTCCAAGGCAACCCAGGCTTCACCTTCAGAACGTCACACCAATGCCTCTCCGAGCCTGCATGCAAAGACAGCACTGCCAAACTACTGGTCTCAGTGGCTCTCCTAAGTCTTAGAAGGAGATTCCATAACCCCTTTCCTTGGTCTTTCTATCTTCTAAAGCCAGAGAAACCTGACCAAAGCTGCTTAAGTTCTGCTGCTTTATGGAGCTGGAACATGGCACTCTCTTTCTTTTTCTTTCTTTCCTTCTTTCTTTCTTTCTTTCTTTCTTTCTTTCTTTCTTTCTTTCTTTCTTAAGATTTTTTTATATTTATTATTTTTTATATTAGATATTTTCTTTATTTACATGTAAATTTCTCCTTTCCCAGTTTCCCCTCCAAAAAACAAAGAAACAAAAACAACAAAAACAAACCCCTGTTGCCTCCCCCCTCCTCACACCTGTCACCCCACCCTCTCCCACTTATTGGCCCTGGCATTCCCCTACACTGGGGCACAGAACCTTTTTTTACTTTTATGTATGTGAGTATATCTTGTCTCCATGTACACCTGTGGGTCTTTTTTTATTAGATATTTTCTTTATTTACATGTCATATGATATCCCTTTTCCCGGCTTTCCCTCCGAAAAAATAAAAAATTAAAAACTGTTCCCTCCTCCCTCCCCCTGCTCACCAACCCACCCTCTCTCGGTTCCTGGCCCTGGCATTCCCCTACACTGGGGGCATAGAGCCTTCACAGGACCAAGGGCCTCTCCTCCCCTTGATGACCAACTAGGCCATCCTTTGCTATAAATATGCTGCTAGAGCCATTAGTCCTACCATGTGAGCTCTTTGGTTGGTGGTTTAGTCCCTGGGAGCTCTGAGAGTACTAGTTAGTTCGTATTGTTGTTCGTCCTAAGGGGCTGCAAAGCCTTCAGCTCCTTGAGTCCTTTCTCTAGCACCCTCTTTCAATTACATCATTACCAGCTTTCTGTTTTCAATTGTTTCCAACACTGCCAAGTTTGGCTGCCCTGGAACTTGCTCTCTGGATCACCCTGAGCTTAACTCAAAGGTCTGCATGGCTCTGTCTATTGGGATCAGAGATTAAAAGTGTGTTTCCCCAAGCCTGGATTTAAACTATTCTTTAATCATTTCAAAACACAGAAAGTTTAGCTAGGTAGAAAGTTACTCTGAGGTCACCACTGCTTTCATTTCATTTCTTATCTTAAACCTATTGACGAACCACACATTGTATACTTCTCCTTGCTCAGCTTGTACCCTTTCATCAAAATGTTCTTTGTAAGAGTAAACACTGGTAAACACAACAGTGTTTATATTAAACTACTGTGAGATTCCCTTTGCCAATATAATTAATCTAAGTCTGTTCACTTTAACCTCAGCCAGACACTTAGGACAAGGGCAAAAAGCAACCAAATTCTTCACTAAAGTATCACAAGAAGAATCTCTAGACAACATATGGAAAGTCTTCTCAGAAATCTCCTAAGCCAGGTCCCCACTGTTCAAATCACCCTCAGCACTACTGCCTTCCATGTTTCTACTAGTTTGTTTCCTTTTTAGCAGCACTTAATGCATTCCACTGCTTTCCTATTCCAATGTTCCAAAATGCACATTTCTTCAAACCAAAACTTGGTTATGCTTTACTGTATCAATACACTAGTCTAGGCTGGGAGGTAGTGGCACAAGCCTTTAATCCCAGAAATTGGGAGGCAGAGGCAAGCGGATTTCTGAGTTCGAGGCCAGCCTGGTCTACAGAGTGAGTTTCAGGACAGCCAAAGCTATACAGAGAAACGCTGTCTTTAAGAAAACAAAAAACAAAAAAGCAAACAAAAAAATACACTAGTCTGGCTACCCATTTCTGTATTATGTAGGGTTTTGTTGCTGTGAAGAGTCACTATAACCAAGACAATTCTTATAAAGGAACACATTTAATTGGAGCTTGCTTATAGCTTCAGAGGTTTAGTCCATTATCACTATGGTGAGAAATGTGTCACCTTCTAGGCAAACATGGTACTGAGAAAGGAGCTGACAGTTCTGATAGTCCTACATCCTGATCTGCAAGGCACCAGAACGAGACTGTGTACCACTCTGAGCATAGCTTGATGATAAATGACCTAATCTACCTCCATAGTGAAATATTTGTCCAATGAGACCATATTTACTCCAAAAAGGCAAAAACTTTTAACTCAGTTTTTTAATTTTTTATTTCTTATTTTTTTTTTACTTTTTATTGGATATTTTCTTTATTTTCATTTTAAACGTTATCCCCTTTCCTGGTTTCTCCCCCTCTTGGAAACCACCTATCACATCCTCTCTCCCCCTGCTTCTATGAGGGTGTTCTTCCTCCCTCCCATCCAAACCCAACTCCCTGCCCTCAATTCCCTTACACAGGGGCATCTACAGAGCCTTCATAGGACCAAGAACCTCTCCTCCCATTGATGCATGACAAGGCCATCCTCTGCTACGTATGCAGTTGGAGCCATGTGTACTCCTTTAACTTTTAACAGTGCTATTCTTTGTGGCATTCAAACACATGAATCTATGGAGCCATACTTATTAAGATAATTATATTATTATATGTTTCTATTTTATTGGAAAAATAACAGCAATATTTTAGTCACTGGAAATGCATGAAAGGCAGTAGGCATTTAAACAGTTGTATGTATGAAAGTGACATGTTTTAACACGTTTAGAATCACAACATTTGTTAGGAAGTCAGTCTTTCCAATTGCACATTTTCATGAAAATATCCTTACATTCTGGGCTAAAATCAAGGAATATTCATTCCCATTCAATATTAGAAATTTCTTTCTTGAATGAAAAAAATAAAAATATTCAAACCAGATTATTATTCTAGTAAATATAGTAGCTATTTGACACACCTGAAATAGACACATGTTACCATTTAGTAACTATTGCAATGTTCATAAATTAGTGTTATTTAAATTGATGTTTAGAATTGTTTTCATACAATATGAATACATGATCAGGAATATCACAACAGCTGTGATTTATAAACATCCACTGGAAAAACAATTTCCCACATGATGATCTTTTTCTAATTAGAAATCGTATTAATCTTAAATGTCAAGAATTCAATTAAGAAGCAGAAATATTCAAAAGACGTGCTTTTAACTACCTTTTTATTTCAGGCATTATTGATTTTCCTAATTATCAAATTTTTTAGAAATGTATTCTCTTACCAATATGTCTTCTTGTATGATTGAATAAATGGACTGATAATAATTTAACTTTAGAGTTTCAATAGCAAACACAGTAGTCCAAACAATATAAATCATAAAGAACTTTTAAGAGAAGAATTTTAATTAAGTTTATACTGTAATAATAGTGACTACGGAGAACCTGTCATGGAAGTAATTTAATCATTTTTCAAACTATAAAAGATCACTAAAGAATGAATACATTTAGAAAAAAATCAACACTCCTTTACATGTGAATTTGGTTATGATTTATGATAGTAGCCCCATGATTTTAGAGAATTTATTTATGTTTATAATGTAAATGGGTGATACTCAGAATAGGATATAAAAATATTCTAAGAACAATTTCTTTATAAGAATGTTTTCCATTTGTTATTCACTTTAATGCACAGTAATTGTGAAAGTTTTATAGAAGAAAAATTGTATTTGGAGGATAATTGATAAATGCCTTATGCCTCTATCAACTATCTTGGCAGTCATCATTCACCAGTGAGAGTTTGCCCTCCAGTTAAAATCAATATGTTTTTGTTGTAAGATAGAGCACATCAAGCAGTTAAGTATTGTTTTGAAATCTCTAGAATCATTAGTTTACAAAAATGTTGAGGCATGGCTTCAATGTTAGTACAGACATCACTCCCCAGAAAACCGTGGATCTATTTTACAACAAAATTTGTAACAAAAAAGTTATGCAGGAAGTATTGATGGGTTTACTGAGCAAGAATATGTGTTATTAATCTGACGGGTTTATTTAGAAAGCAGATTCAACTCATATCTGAAATATAATAAATGTAGAACATTTGTATTTAACTGTACACTGTTGACAGCTCAATCTTTTAACTTCAAACAGTTATATGGATCTCTTATTTTTTCAGGAAGGGTAATGATACTGGCATGACTATGTGTGGCATAACTTTGACAGGAATGCAATGGTCCGTAAAGTAATTTTGATTTCAGCATACTCAATAATGGCAGAAATTTTATCAGATAAGTTAATATCTTGAATGAATATGCTTAGGTTTTACCTTTTCTAAAGATTTTTTCTTCTTCATCTTCTTCTTCATATCATGTTGGATAGAGAAGAAAATAAAAAGTTAGGTTTTGCAACTGAGTCTTCCCTTCTACGTGTACACTGTTATAAAAATTATGAGAATATAGTTCTGACTGAGAAGGTGCCGGATCTTAGTTACTTTTTCATTGCTGTGACAAAACACCGTGACTATAGTAACTTATAAAAAAGGCATTTAATATGGACTTACAGTTTCAGAAGATGAGTCTATGACCTTTATTGTAAACAGGATGCCAATAAGCATGTAGGCTCAGAGCAGGAACAGTAGCTGATCAGATATTTAAGTAGAAATAGCATGGGCTTTTGAAACTTTGCAGCTTATCTCCAGTGATAGATCTCCTCCACAAAACGTCCCCTAATCCTTCACAAAAGTCCCATCAAATGTGAACCATATATTCAAATATATGAGCCTATAGAGATCATTCTAGCTCAGACCATCATATGTAGCTTTGTAAGTAATAGAAAGATTCTATAATTCATAATTAACTTGGAAAATCATAAAATATGGAATTAAATATTAGAGTACAGAATTTCATAGTAGAAAAAATTTATTCAAATATATATTTTTGTAAGAATTCAATAGATGAAAGGCTCCAAGAAAGGACTTTCCATCTTGTCAACACTCATTGCAAGATTAATCATCACATAACAATAAATGAAAGTTTAGTTTATTTCTGAGAAAAGTAATTACCCCATACTTTATTATAAGAGAAATATTACAACTGGTGATAATGTAAATGAACTTAGGATGGTGTGGAGTTAATATAAGAAAGGTAAAAATACTTGTATTAGTAAAATCTCAGATGGAGCAATGGAACAGTGCAAAGGGATCTTGCTGCTCTGACAGAAAACCAGAGTAGATTCTCAGAACCCATGTCTGGCTGTCTAGTCACAACTATCTGTGACTCTCTCTGTAGGGGATCTAACATCAGCTGAGGGAACAGCAGGAACTTATGGAGCTGCAGGGACAAACACACATACACACACACACACAGACACACACATATGCATGCATACACACACACATAGACATACACAAAGATACACACACATACACATGCACACACCCATGAATACACACACACATACACATGCACACATACACATGCACACACACACACATACATACACACATGCATACACATATATATCCACACACACAGATACATACATACACACACATACACATACACACACCCATGAATACACACACACACTCAGACACACACACATATGTATGCATATACACAAACACACACACACAGGCTTACATACACACACATGTACATGCGTACATACACATACACACATGCACACACAAACCCATGCATACACATACATGCATACATACAGACACACACCACACACATACATACACACACACACATAAACACAAACACATACACATGCATGCATATACACAAACACATGCACACACATACATATACACACGTGCATATACACACTCATGTATACACATACATATGCACACACACAGACACACACATACATGCATACATATACACATGCACATACACATACACACAATATTTCATATAAATAAAAGTGAATTTTGATAATAAGTGTATAAAAATAAAAATATTTTGTCAATGACTTTTTGAATTTATGTTTTACCACATCATATAGAATGCAGTGAATAGCATGGGGGCATCAATTACTTGTAAAAACGATTAACAGCTTAAGTTCCAGAAACCTATTTAAAATACAAGTACAAGAAGCTTGAAACACACAAGTGTAGGTGGCAGAAGTGTGCTTTACTTAAGGTGCACATAACAACATTCCTGTGAGGAAGAACTTCACAGTCAACTGCAAGGTATGTGTAGTGAGTAGCAGAAGGCCTTCCAATACTAAAGCTTTAAATATTCTTTAAAATGGAAACTATAGTTATTGCCTTGTAAGTAGCCAGAAATCAGTGGTAACCTAGGAGGTTGGTCAATTTTTTTTCTCCCCATTGTGAAATTCTTCTAAATAGTGGATGCCCCTGAGTTTTTTGTCTACATGATTAAAACTCCCTATGAGCTGCCATCTGCATCTGGTGATCTGTCATTCTTTTCTCCAATTTATTTGCAGTGCCATCAGATTGTAATGTATTTGACAAACATATTCTGCTTGTCTTCTCCCATCTTCTGTTTGTCTTTAACATGTATTAGAAGCAATACATACCTCCCTTCTAAATTAGTCTTCATGTATACTTTAAATAGGGCCTCCTGAGAGTAATAGAAATATCTTAATTTCTTAAGTAAATTTTAATATACTTCAGTTATTTTGGATTCATTGAAGATTGACAATGGGGAAGAGTGTATACACCTGATATAAAAACACTTAGGTACAAATATATGACTTCAGAGCTAACCTATGTACATCAAAGTCACAGCATTTCTTACTCAGCAAACATGGCATATGTTTATGCTGTGTCATAAAGAGTTTTACTAAGATGTCTTGTATAGAGCAATGAGTTTATTTTGTTCTGTAATGGATTATATAGTTGCCTCTCTCTCTCTCTCTCTCTCTCATATGTAGGTATATACAGATATGTGTGTGTGTGTATGTATGTATTAGAAAGAACTCAACTATTCTTACTTTAATGAATAGTGCATTTTTGTAGGAAATGTGAAACAATGTGGGAAGTGCTACTGATTTGAACACTTAGCATTTTATATGGTGCATATTTTGTGTCAAGTCTCACATTTCTTTGTCCAAGAGAATGATAAATTATAAACAACAGAAGGTACATTGATAGGTAGATAAAATAAAGAATGCTGAACAAGCATGAGTGGAAAATGTCATTCTTTAAGTACAAGATAAACAATAAAAGAGATGGGTGAATGCACCTAACTCTCAAGAGACTGGAGGTCCCAGGGAGTTTAGAGGTCAGGAGTCGTGGGGGTGGGGACATCTTCATGGAGACAGAGGGCAGAGAGGAGGGAGGGAAATAAAATCTGGAGTTTAAAAAAATTAAATTAAATTAAATTAAATTAAGTAAAATAAGTAGAGATGGGTGGAAAAACCTTGAGATTCAGTTTTTAAACATAAACATATAATTTTGTCTTTAAGTGAGCAAGCTTTTTGATATTATTTTATGCAAAATATTTTGTGCATTTTGTTTTTATCATGACATGCAAGATCCCATTCTTTTACAAATTTAATTATTGCATTTGAAGGTTTAATTATTATATGAGTGTTTCATACATTTACATAATGTGTTGTGATCATATGTAGTATGTAAATTATATGTTGATATCTAATACAATTGTATTATTGGAAAATATTAGGCATGCATACTATTTTTGAAAATGAGGAACATTTAGTTAATTTTATTAATTTCTCCTTAAATATTGAATTACACTTAGTATAAAAAATCCTTATAGCTTGAGGAATAAAAATTAATCTAAACAGAATCCTTTTCAAAGTCCTGCAGTTAAGAACAAGAGGGAAAAACAAAGAAACAATAAAATAGAACAAACAAGCAAACAAAAAACAATCAGCACTTTACTCTGAAGCAGAACAAAGGAAACTAAACAAAACACAGAAAAAGAGTTGGATAATGGGTAGAGGTTCTTTATATAATCCAAATAATAATACAGCATTCTATTGATGTGACTGGACACCTGTCATGAGGGCAGGATACTTTTTATTTATCAGAGACCTGCATCGAATTAGTACAAAATTAAATCGCCTGTTGGGAAATAAATATTTGAAATCAAAATCGATCTATCCTGAATCAAGAATAAGTTTCTAAATATTTTAGTAAATAAAAACACAACAACAAATTTAATATAACAATTGAGTTTTGTTCATAAGAATATCGGGATAACAATTTATTACAAAGGAGGAAAAACAGATATGAAATTATTGTCCTAGTGGAAAAATAAACCCTTTAATGGCCTGTAGCTATGGCTTAGTGGTATTGCAGCTATGTGCACTGGGTGTATCCCCAGCATCTCCACAAAAAAACAAAACAATGTTAATGCCTTTCCTGATTTTTTTCATTTTCAGTTTGCAGTCTGCTAGAATTATCTTTCAAGTGACTGTTCTAAAGTGGCCAATGATTTAAAAGTTAACACCAGAATCATAAAGTAAAAAGATACACACAAGAACAGAGAAGTAACAAGGACAGCCAAGCTACCTGTGAGTCTTCACATAAGATTTAGGTCAATCTGGAATTTGGGATGAATACTTGAACCAAAATTCATCTGAATTAGGTCACCCATCCCTGGTGACATACGTATTTCAGAAATTAGCACTGACTTTTATGTCGCTGAAGTATTTTTTTATCATTTTTTCCTTTTTTATATTAAATATAACTACGTCATTTAACTCCCTATTCCACTCTCCAAATCTTCCCATAAACACCTCCTTGCTCTCTTTCAAATTCAAATTCAGGTACTCAAGTCCTCATTTTAAACTAATTCTTGTCAAACACACACACACACATACACACACACTCACACACTCATACACACACACACACACACACATACACACACTCACACACTCATACACACACACACACACACACACACACACATTTCTAAATACACAAGTACTGCCTCATTAATCAATTCAGTGTTACTTGTTTGCATATTTGAGAGCTGACCACTTGGCTTCCTATAATCAATGGGTGCTCCCTATAATCAATGGGTGCTCCCTATAATCAATGGGTACTCTCTTTCCTGAGGAAGATAGGTTTCCTGCTTTCAACACTGCTCACCTGGCTTGAGTTGTTTAGGTTTGAAGAGCCTGTTTTGCAGCAGTTTCCTCCCGGATTGAAACATTCCATTCTGCAGTAAAGCCCCTTAACACAAAAGGTAAACAACTCAAAATAGCTTTAGGAAGTTCCTGAAACTGACCAAAATTCCCTAGTTCCCCTTTCTATCCCTAGAGTAAGCAACAACGATGGCTGAAAAACACTCTGATACTAAACAAGCTACAAAAATACCCTGAGACCAATTCAGCTATCTGAAAGAGACAGAAAGCCGCAGGGCTGCCTGGAAGTGATTTAGATCAACCGAGTGAGTTGGAAAGGATACTCTTCAAACTGTTGAGCTGCTGAGCAATGTGCTGTAGATTCCCAGGTTTGGCTTCATCCAAAATATATTTATACATCAGATCATGAAAATACAGTGTAAGGTTTTCTATGGCGTGAGTTTCTCCTGGTGTTGGAGACTTGCACGTTTTCTTTTAAGGGTTTAAGGAAAATGTATACATATATCTGCTGAGCCATACGTTCTTTAATTTAATTTAATTTTTAATTGGCACTCTCCCTTTCCTCAATGCCATGTAGTTTATTTCTTAGCTGAAGTCATAATAGGAGCAGAGGCTACATGAACGGAGTCTAGTCTGTCCAGTACTTGCAAACATGGCTTGAGCAGGCCTCAATCTTCTCCTTGATTCCTTATCAATTACTACAGAATTATATTCCTAAAGCTAGCCACCTAAGTCTATTCCCTTATCTGTTTTCTTGTTCCTCCAAAAGCTGACTGCAAGATTCCAGGTATCAAAGTTTAGCAATTCAGCAAAGACTTCTTTAGATCACTTAACATGCCCAATTAAATGTAAATACCTCATCCTAACACAGGCTTTCAGATTTTGCCTTTACAAATCGACATTTTCCTATGGGTTGCATGTCCTCTCTATCAACAAGCAGTCCCTTGATGCCCTCTGTGACAGCTATTCCTGCCCTATTTCCCTATGTCCTGCCCTGAACCAGTCCCTGCTTGTTCAACCTCTGGGGCCAATGAATGCCTTGTGTGCTGAAAACTTGTTCTTGAGGGACTTGAGCTTAAACTTTTCCTTTCACTATGTATTGCGCTTTAAATCTCCAGGAATGTGAGCCATTTTAGGGAGAAAGAAATTACCTTTTCTAAAATCTATGTCTTTCCAGATACAATGTTATAGTACTTAAGCAAGAAGTACTTTAAAAAGTACATTTGCAAACATTCTACAAAGACTGAAGAGATTGGACATGCACTTTTAAATTACTGTTATTGAGATTATTAATCATTAATTTCATGGTAATAATGTGTTCAAAATTAATTGAAAGTTATGCTGTGGTTAAGGATTCCTTTTGAGACCAGAAAATCATACCTGCCATTTTTTTCTTGGCATCTTATCAGTTCTTTTTAATATCTTAAGAAACCCTATTGATGTTACATTATAAAGATATTAATATATTCTATATTTGCTTATAGATTCCTTACAAAATGTAGCTTTTAATTAAATTTGGATATTATACACACAACAAAATAAATATAGGATTATACATGATATCTACTTACTTTTGCCTCTGATGTAAAATAATCATACATCAAACTTATTTTATACTACATCTTTCAATTCTGCATTTTATCAGTATGTTGAAGTTACCAATGTATGTGTAATCACATCTCAAAATATGTTTAGCCTGCTTCCCAGAAGGCAGAAATTTTCAGTGAGATATATTTCTAATTCCTAGAGGATGGATGAAAATTCTTGAAAACCAGGATGAATAAAGGCAGTGAATCATGTTGCGTTACAGTTATGACTCAGGGAAAGTAAGATCTCAATAGGTGTAAGGCCTCAATCCTATAGCTAGCTTCTGTCTTATATTTTTTTTCACCTGTACAATATAACTTTGAATCACATGATGGACTGATACAATCCTTGGTTTTTATTGGACTATAAATTGATGTTGTCTATCTACCACCCTAATGTCAAGATGAAGAGTAAGTTACAAAGATTTTTTATATGTCCCTTTCTTCTCATTGAACTTATCAGAAGGTTTTCTATCATTGAGACAGTGCCTATGATTTCTCTACCCTTCATCTTACCTGTGGTAAATAAGCCCAGAATTTTTCTTTATATTTTTATTTAATATCCTACAATAGTTTATTTTTTAAAAGGGGACATTCAAAAAATCAACATAATAAAATATATAATAAAATATATAAATCTAATATATATATATTGAATAGGTCTTAGAATAAAACCATCAACTTCTTAATGAATTTATGGCCTCTTAAGCTCTGTATCATAGGTTCTCATTTATCTTCTTTCTTAAATGAATTAGATGATCCAGAATGTAGCTTCAAATAACTTTGCCATGAAAATATTAGCACATGTCCTCTTCATTCCTTCCTGCCTTTAGGAAGTGCCTTTCTGCTGAGTTAAACTTCCTCTTCAGGAACAAAGGAAAATCTTTACATTTTTCCTGAATCAATTCTGCCCCTCTCTTGTCTTGTTAAATGCAAAAAATGTTTGATGCAATGATTACATCTATTAATATTGTCTGATCATAAATGTGTATATTTTATGCATATTTAGTAATCTTTTTACTTATTCTTTTTTCACTCTCTATAATTGTGATGAAGTTATATGCAATGCAGACCTACTTCTTATATAACTGTTTTTTTCAAAATAAATTACTTAAAAATTTAACCTTAAAAATAAATCCCCAAGCCAGGCAGTGGTGGCACATGTCTTTAATCTCAGCACTTAGGAGTTAGAGGCAGGCGGATTTCTGAGTTTGAGGCTGGCCTGGTCTACAGAGTGAGTTCCAGGATAGCCAAGGGCTACATAGAGAAACCCTGTCTCCAAAATAAATAAATAAATAAACAAATAAATCCCCAGAATTTGTTTGGATAGTGAAAAACAAACTCCTTTACCATGTAAAATGGAAATATTTTGCATTTATGTAGAGAGGAATTATTTTGCTTTGAGAGGTGGAATAGAAGTCTCTGTAGTTGAGTTAAGAGTTCATTCAAGAATGAAGATAAGGGCTGGTGAGATGGCTCAGTGGTTAAGAGCACCAACTGCTCTTCCAAAGGTCCCGAGTTCAAATCCCAGCAACCACATGAGGGCTCACAACCATCCGTAATGAGATCTGATGCCTTCTTCTGGTGTGTCTGAAGATGGCTACAGTGTACTTAGATATAATGAATAAATCTTTAAAAAAGAAAAGAATGAAGATAAATGAGAACAAGCAACTCTTCCAATAGGACCATGGCTTAAATTCCTAGCATTCATAAATTTCTAATAACCATATATAACTATAATTCTGTGGCTATGCTGGCCCCAATGATGTTTGTTGGCAAGCATATGTTGAGTGGACATACATACAAGTAGAACATCTATCACTAAATGAAGTAAAAAATAAATACACATATTGTTTATGTATATTATGCAGTTTGTCTCCTGCATAAGTTTGACATGTGCAGCTGTTCTTCAAAAGTTGGAAGATTCAGAGTGGTTTATTCTAGACTTTCTTGAAGGCTGGATCACAGATTTGCTGGGTTTCTTTATTCACTAGGTTGTAACTAAGATTAAAAATCTAACAATAGGTTTTAGGCATGTGGAGGGGATAGGAAGGCTGTAAGGAGAGGATAAATTACCTATTTAAAATAATAATTCACCAAATTATCTGAAATTTATCACCTTGGTACATAATATGGATTTGATCATTCTGGAAGCAAACACACACACACACACACACACACACACACACACACACACACACACAAAGTTGTAATGAGTCAACTGTTCAGAGTTCTTGTGTCCTGGTTTTCAATAGGTTTTGTATGGCTTGTCTCTAACATCCCACAAGTGGGAGGAGAATCCCTTGCACTGTCCACTCTTAGGACATGTTCTCATAGTAGTATTATGTGATGGCTCTTGTGGAGTTTAAGGAAGTCAGTGGTCCTTACAAGTCAGCAACAGCTGATATTGCAGCTTCCAGATAGGAATAGGTCCTGATATGTCTCTGCTCTTATAGTCAGGGCTAAAGCTCCAGGACCAGGTTGGGTAAAGCCCCTAGGCTCTGAATCTGTGACAGGCATCCTGATGTCTCTTTCTAACCAGTCATTCCAGTTTCTCTTCTATTTCTATATAGACTCCAATGCTTCTTTAATACTGTGCCTTTCTCATTCATCAAGTAACAAGCCACACTGTCTCTGTGCAGCCTGGCAAACTGTTCAGCTGTCACTACTGCTGTTGCTCCTCTGTCTCTGTCTTCATGGCTGTTTTTCTCTCCTCTTCCTTCTATTTTTAGGTTAGCAACTAGACTTCTTATTTTGAACATTGCTCATAATAAGAAAGAAAAGTCCTTTGGAGGAAATCTTTTTACTGAGACCAATATGCCACACTAGGGAATACAACCAGGAGCATTTTACCAAACTGACTCAACAGGTAAACTAAACTTCCTGTCACATATAAATGACAGTATGTGTTGGACCCAGCCATAGCATTGTGTCTTTACCATGAGTCACTAGAGTTCAGTCACTAGAATCAATCTAAGATTTTGAGAGCAAAGGTTGAATAGAAACTTTGAAACATCCCTGGCTGAGATTTTACCTTCAGGAGCTAGGAACAGTGTTACATTCACAAGGCAAGTAGGGACTATCTAATTGGTGCTATTGGAGTAAAAGTAGAGAAAAAAAATCATCTTGCCTGTTTAACATATAGTTGGCTCAAGGAAGAGAGGAATACACAAAAGTATAAGCTGCCATTTAAGGACATCAGCTTGTCCTATCACACATTGCCCTTGCGCTTGTGCATGAAAATAAATAATGCTTATAATAAGAATTTAAAAACTTGATTATTAAAACTAATTGTGACTTCAAAATATATTTTTCTGTGATATAACAAGAATGTAGACATTCTAGATATGTCAGAAACATTTTTTTCAAAGTGTCTTAGTTAATAAATGGAAATATTTGGGATAAGTAGATGTAAGTGTTCATGCCCAGGAACAAAAAGCTAATAAGTAGTGAACCTTAGGTTCAGAAGTGTTCTCCAGTGGGGGGGGAAACATCAATATCAACACTGACTTAGAACATAATTTATAGTGGCTTTGTAAACTTTAAAAAAAAATCTTAGGTTAGATTTACTTTTCAGGACAAACTCAGGGTGATAAATTTAACTGAAACTCTTGCTGGCTCTCCTCTAAGTTGTCAGGTTTCCTGGTACTTCTTCAAACACAATCTCATTCTTAGAAATGAGTGATTCATTGCAACCACTGTATAAGTAAATATAAAAAGAAAAGTTCTCCCAATCTACTAATAGGATATCATCCTTATGTTTTAAATCATGGAAGCAACATTTTTACTGTTCTCTGTTAATTATATCAAAGATTGCATACTCATGATCACTTTTTTTTTTAAATTCTCTCTCAAGAGAGTTTACTATTCATTTTGATTGTTATTCCATTTTTTTCTAATTTACTATTTCTAAGGACCTGTCCCAGCACTATCTAATCCGAATTGGTTCAAGTGTCCCTTCTAAATGTCAAATAGATTCTCTATTATTGTTTTGAGTTGGGAACAGCCAGGGAAAAACAAGCACAGTACAAAGAATAAAAATTGTTGGAAGATCATTAGATTTTAATGAAGAGGCCAGGTAAATGTCCTAACACTATTTTCTTAAGATAAAATAGTTCTTTTTTCTTTTTTCTTTTCTCAAATATGTTACACATGTTGTTTGCCCAGGCTAGATGGCCAGTTCTCTCCAACATCAAGAAGGTATTCAGCAACATAATTGAATTCTGACACCATGCCAAGTTAGCAAGTTAGTGCACACAGAGCAGATAAGGGTTCAGTTCCTTAAGACTGCTACCACTTCAAAGGGCAATCACAATGGGAGTTACGGCTTCTGGAGAGCCGCAGCTGCCACCCTAAATATGGCCCCTGGCCTCGGCCAGAGCAGAGAGCACCGCAATAAACAAGTCCTTATTTGGAGCATGGTGATAAACAAGTCCTTATTTAGAAAAGTTGAGTGCCTCCAGTTTGTGATGCAAGCTGGCATGATTTCTCGTGGCCTATTATGCTTTGCCACGGAGCTGATGCTGATTGGGACCAGGGAAAATATTTAACCTGTGAGTTCTTGGGGGCTGAGAGAGATGATGAATGAATGATTCTGTAGTGCAAGTTTCCTGAATAAACTGCTTGGAGAAGAGTTCATGGTTGCCTCCTTATTTCCGCTGGTCAGTGAGGCGGCGACAATTGGTGGCCCGTACGGAGACATCTTCTACGGCTCAGAACTCCTTGCAGTCAGGGCAGGCGACTGGTAAGTTCCCAGGTAAGGTGGGACGAAATGGCAAATAAGGACCTCGTTAAAGAGGCAATAAGGTTTCCGGAGTGAAGCGATAAAGTCCCATTAAGGACAAATCAAAAGTGATAGTATGGGGAACTCACAATCTTGTCTCGTGTTTGTTGCTCTTAAGGAGCTATTAAAAGCAAAAAAGAGAATTGAAAAAAGGAACCCTAGAAAGATTTCTGTCAGAGGTAGATATTACTGCCCCTTGGTTCACGGTGTTGGGTCACCTGACACTGTCCAGCTGGGACAAATTAGGGAGAGATCTGGATTTCGCCTGGGACAAAGGAATCTTAAAAGGTGGAGTGCGACCAATCTGGAAAGTGATTAGGAGCTGCCTGGAGGATAAAGTGTGTTCTAAAGCAGTAGAGAAGGGACAGGAAGAGTTAGAACAGCTGAAGGAAGAGAGGTCAGAAAAGTCTGAGAAAGATCAGACTGATGAGAGTGGTTTGGACTCTGAAGGGGAATTTGAGATGCTAGTACAGAAAATGGAGAAGTCCATCATTAGGGTGGAGCTCACAGCCCCAGTGCTGCCTGTATCCTTACCTCCTCCCTATAACACTACCACTTATGGTACGGAAGTTTGTACGGAAGTTTGGAGGGAAGCTAGGGGTCAGCATTGCTTCCCTGTATTTCAAGATGCTCAAGGGCAAAGGTTTCATGAACCATTGGATTTTAAGTCATAAAGAACTTGGCTGAGTCAGTCCGCACTTATGGTATAACTGCAGAATTTACTGTTTCCCAATTAGAGGCTCTTCACAGATATTGCATGACTCCTGATTGGATGAGCACCGTGAGAGCTTGCCTCTCATCAGGTCAATATCTGGACTGGAAAGCCTTTTTAATAGAATATGCCAATGAACAGGCTGCTGCTAATCAAGCAGCTGGTAATCCTGCCTGGGATTTGGATATGCTCTTGGAGCAGGACAGGATGCACAGCAGCAAACTGGATATCTGCCGCACGTATATGAGCAAGTTAATATGCTTGCTACAAGAACATGGAAATCATTGCCTAACAAGGGAGAAGTTTCACAAAATTTGACTAAAATTATTCAGGGACCCATGGAGCCCTTTTCAGATTTTGTAGCTAGGATGGTAGAAGCAGCTAGAAGGATTTTTGGAGACCTGGATGCGGCCATGCCTCTGATTAAGCAATTAGTTTATGAGCAATGTACCAAGGAATGCAAGGCTGCCATAACTCCCTACAAACGTAAGGGACTTGAGGCTTGGATGAAAGTATGTAGGGAACTGGGCGGTCCATTAACTAATGCAGGCCTTGCTGCTAAGGTTATACAGATAACGCAAGGTAACAGGCAGAACCCGGGTACATGCTTTCGGTGTGGACAACTGGGACACCTTAAAAGGCAATGTCCCAGTAGAGGAAGAACAGCAGAAACAGAGACTATATAGGACTGTCCAAAAGAACCTGGATTGTGTCCAAGATGTAAAAAGGGAAATCATTGGGCCAATGAATGCAGATCAGTGAAAGATATTACTAGACAGTAACTTACTACAGGCTATGGTGGAGCCAGGTCAAAAAACGGGCAGTGGGGCCCTCGCCCGCAGGGCCCACAAATATATGGGGCAATGGAGATCAAGTCAGAGGGGAATTGGCCAACCCTACGGCAACCCAACCTGTGTGGAGAGCCACTAAGGGGAGTGAGGGATTGGACCTCTGCTCTGCCTCCAGACTCATACTAACCCCTCAGATGGGCATTCAGTTAATAGAAACAGATTTCCAGGGTCCACTCCCCTAGGGAACAGTGGGGTTATTAATTGGCCATTCATCATCAGCATTAAAGGAGTTAGTTATTCATCCTGGTGTCATAGATTCTGATTATACTGGGGTTGTTAAGATTATGATCTCCTCCCCCAAGGGATTGTTTCCATCTCCCCCAGAGATAGATTAGCTCAGGTTCTTATTCTTCCCAGTTGTCATGAAATGTTTCCATCACAAAATAAAAAATGAGGAAAAGGAGGGTTTGGTTCTACAGGACCAGATGGAGCCTTTGTAAGCCTACACCTGGATCAACATCTTCTTTTGGAGATAAGAGTGGATGGAAAGAAAATTTCAGGGCTTCTTGATACTAGCGCTGATAGAAGTATTATAGCAAAGAAGGATTGGCCCAAGGGATGGCCTCTTTGAGAGTCCTCTCAAACTCTCCAAGGATTAGGTTATGTAAAAACCCCCACCATGAGTGCAAGAGAATTGCCCTGGGAAGATGCAGAGGGGCATTCATGGAAAATCCAGTCATTTCTACTTGAACTTCTGGTATCATTATGGGGATGAGATCTACTATTAGAAATGGGATTTATATTAACTAATGAAGGAAATTATACTGAGACTTCTCATGGTATTATGCAGGCCATGGGATATCATCCTTCCTTTGGTCTAGGGAAGTATTTGCAAGGCCGAAAGTCCCCCATTGTTGCTCAGCCCCATGAAGAGAGGCAGGGGCTGGGTTTTTCCTAGGGGCTGCTGAGGAAGGTATACCCATCACTTGGAAGACAGAGCAACCAGTGTGGGTTCCTCAGTGGCCTTTGTCCTCTGAAAAATTGATGGCTTCAGCTCACCTTGTACAAGTACAGCTTGAATTGGGGCATATCAAACCCTTGGTTTCACCATGGAATAAGCCTATTTTTGTAATAAAGAAGAAATCAGGAAAATGGCGATTGTTGCATGATTTAAGAACTATTAATAGACAAATGGAGATCATGGGGCTGGTTCAAAGAGGATTGCCATTATTATCAGCCCTGCCAAGGAAATGGCCTGTAATTGCAATTGATATTAAAGATTGTTTCTTTTCTATTCCTTTATGTGCTGAAGATAGTGTTAGATTTGCATTTACCTTACCCTCTGTTAATCATGAAGAGCCTGATAAAAGATTTCAATGGGTGGTTTTACCCCAAGGTATGGCCAATAGTCCCACCATGAGTCAATTATATGTAGCCCATGCCCTTAAACCGATTAGAGAAAAGTATCCTGATGTTAGATGCATTCATTATATGGACGATATTTTGGTATCAGCAAATTGGGATTCTAGGTTGAATGCAGCTTACACAGAATTAGTGAAGGGGTTAGAATAGACAAGTTTATTTATAGCTCCTGAGATGGTTCAAAAGGAAAAGGTAATAGCCTATTTAGGGATGAAAATCTTTTCTCAAAAAATTGTTCCACAGAAAATTTCCTTAAGAATTGATAAACTTTCCACACTTAATGATTTTCAAAAATTAATGGGAGATATAAAATGGATAAGACCATATTTGAGAATCCCCAATGTGCACTTAAGGCCTTTATATAACACTATGCTTGGAAATACTGATTTGAATTCTCCTTGACAATTAACTGATGAGGCACAAGAAACATTGAAGAGGGTGGAGGAGGAATTGGAGCATGCCTTTTTTGCACGGTTCTCCCCGGATGAAAAGATCTCACTATGCATTTTAGCAACTGAGAGTTAACCTACAGGGGTTCTGTGGCAAGGTGCTCCTCTGTTGTGGATCCATCCCAAAAGTGCTATTAGTAGGACTGTAGAACATTATCCCTCTGTAGTAGCCTTGTTAGCCTTGTCAGGTATTCAACAATGTCCTCAGTATTTTGGGTGTGAGCCATATGTAATTATCATACCCTATAATGCCAAACAGGTAGAGGTGTTAATTGCTACAATTGATGATTGGACATTTTTGAAATGTTCATATTCAGGAGACTTTGATAATCATTTTCCTAAGGATCCCTTGCTGTGCTTTGTAAAGGAGCATCCAATTGTTTTTCCTAAAATTACCCAGAAAAGTCCCATTGCAGGAGCGGTAACTATTTTTACAGATGGATCCAAAAATGGATGTGGAGCTTATGTTATACAGGGAAAGTATCCTATAATTAGGCAATTTACACCAGGATCTCCTCAAATTCTTGAGTTGAAAATTGTAACTGAGGTTTTTAGAGAAATGAAGGAGAGCTTTAATTTATTATCTGATTCACAATATGGGGTTAATTTATGGAAAGATTTAGAGTTGGTAGGGAAAATAAAAGTTAATAGCCCAATAAGCCATTAATTAGGACAATTGCAGGATTTGATTAAAGAAAGAAAATTTCCCTTTTTTGTGCAGTATATTTGGGTACATACTGGATTACCTGGATCTGTTTATGAAGGAAATGATGTGGCTGATAAAGCAACCAGGGCTGTGTTTATTTTTATGACTACTAATATCCAAAGAGCTAAAGATTTTCATGAGTATTTTCATGTTAATACGAAAACCTTACAAATGAAATTTGCAATTACTAGAGCAGAAGCAAGAGATATTGTGAATTCCTGCGGCCACTGTGCTCCTTTTATACCTCAACCATCCTTAGGGATTAATCCCCGGGGGCTCTGTCCCCTTCATGTTTGGCAGATGTATGTGACACACATATCTGAATTTTGAAAACTATGTGCATGTTTCTGTAGACACTTGCTCTGGAATCATCTTTGCTTCCCCTATGACGTTTTGCTGTCCTCTTCCTGTTGTAATTTCTTCCACCTCATTAGTTTATTTTGCTAGTGTAAATTTCTGCTTTCAAGTAATGGAATTTCTTTTTTTTTCCATCGTTTTTTCATTGGATATTTTCTTTATTTACATGCCAAATTTACACCCCCGTCCCCTTTGCCTTTGAGGGTACAACCCCACCCACCCTTTCCTGCTCCACCACTTCAGCATCCTCCAATGTTGTGGCATCAAACCTCCACAGGACCAAGGGCCTCTCATCCCATTGCTGGCAGGCAAAGCCATCCTCTGCTACATATATCTGGAGCCATAGATCCCTTCCTGTACACTCCTTGGTTGGAGGTCTAGTCCCTGGGAGGATTTGGTGGTCTGGCCAGAGAACATTTTCTTTTTATTGGGCTGAAATCACTCTTCAGACCTTCCATATTTACTTATCCTTACATGCAAATTATATAAAAACTTAAAGTTTCTACCTTTTCCTATATCAGAAATGACTCTAAAATATTTGATTTTGTATATAATAGATAAAAATTTATTTTTAGGTCTATATGAAAAAATAGCTGGTAGAAATAGAAAAGGAAGAATTTTTTTTGACCCTGGTTTGATGTTTAGTCCCTTATGGTATTACTGGCCAATCAACATATAAATAGAGGAGTATAATAACTCATATTATACTAGTGTGGAAGGAGGAAGGGTCAGTGATAAAATAGAGACAGAGGAACAACAAACACAGACCATTTACAAACATCAATTTTATATCTCTTAAAGTTTCAACTAACTACAAAAGTAGTTCAACTTTGGTCCATGAGCATTTTAGGAAACATTTCATATTAAATCACAATTATTATGTAACAAATACATAAGTATTTGCATTTGTAATTGTTCATCTTCATTAATTAAATATCCTCATGTATTTTTCATATATAAATAGTACATATTATTTCTCTGACCATAGTCTACTAAATAGTTTTGCTCTATGCATGTATAGCTGTTGCACATAAAACAAGTATTTATTTTTAAAACATTAATATGCAAAGTAATTACTTTTATTTGGCATTTTTATGACAGGTATATAAATCATTATGTTTATTTTTTTTATCACCACATTTTGCTGTCCTCTTCCTGTTCTAATTTCTTCCACCTCATTAGTTTATTTTGCTAGTGTAAATTTCTGCTTTCAAGTAATGGAATTTCTTTTTTTTTTCATTGGATATTTTCTTTATTTACATGCCAGATGTTGTCCCCTTTCCTCTGTTATCTGTCCCCTAGGAAAACCCCTATCCCCTCCCCTCCCCCTTTATGAGGATGTTCCCCCACCCACCCACTCACTCCTTCCTCCCTGCCGTTGAATTCTCAATACACTGGGGTATTGAGCCTTTGCAGGACCAACAGTCTCTCCTCCCATTGATACCTGACAAGGCTATCCTCTGCTATACATATGAGGCTTGGAAGTAGTGAAATTTCTGCTTTCATATCACATACATTCTTTTACCCATCCTTTAGAATATCAGCTTACTTTCTCCTAGTTCCCTTCTTAGTTCATTACCTACCTACACACACAGACATAGACCACACACACACACACACACACACACACACACACACACTCACACTCACACACTCACATAACATATTCCATAGAAATTCACACATCCAAACTTGCTTCTGAAAATGAAAGAACACCAGCATTGTCTTTCTGAGTCCAACTTACTTCACATAAATTGGTTTCTAATTTTGTCCATTTTCTTGCAAAGATCATGATTTTGGGTTTTTGGTTTGGTTTGGTTTGGTTTACAACTGAATAAGTTTTCACTGTGTTTGCAAACCATTGGGAGGGGTATTCACTCATCTTCTAATTGACACATATTCTGTTTCCACTTGTTAGCTCTATTGAATCAGAAAGGGTGTGAAAGGATACTTTGGGAGAGTTGAATTCCTTTCTGTCCATATCTAGCCATAGTATTGGTAATCCATCAGTTATTATATAGTGGTCTACTTTTAGTGTCTGAGAACTCTCTTTACTGACTTCAAAACGGCTATACTAGTTTATTTTTCTTCCATGAGTTAAGGGTTTTTTTTTGTTGTTGTTGTTGTTGTTTTGTTTTGTTTTCTGTTTGCTGTATCTGGTACTTGTTTTCTTTATGCTAGCCTTTTTGGCTGGGGAGATACAGAATCTTGGAGCACTTAAATTTCCCATATTTCTGAAGCTACTGAAAAACTTAAAATATTGATTGGTCATTTCTTTTTCTTATATTATTAAATATCTATTAGGTTTATCAGTTCATATATTGATATACATGTTTTTTTATTTTTTCCTTTTCCTTTTTCTTTTCCTTTGTATATTCTAGATACTAATATATCTGATGTATGGTTTGAAAACATTTCCTACTGTGTAGGCATCTTTTAACTCTGTTGTTACCTTTGCTGAGCAGAGATTCTTATTTTCATAAAATCTTATTTGGCAAAGCTTGAAATGTTTGTTTCTTATCTATTTTCACTTTTGAAGATTCAACCTTGGAACTTATAACTACATGAATGACATACCATTGAGCTGTTATTCCATGCTAAATTAAGCAAGAACTTACAGATTTCAGGTTCTAAAGACAGACTATGTGAAATACAATAAATGATATAATAAAACTACAACTTCTTTCATGTTCTCTATTATTGTCAGGTATAAATAAATAACACAGAAAAGCATAGAATTGAATATATATATATGTTAGAACTCCTTGCTGAGGATGTTAGCTAAAATTTCACTAGGGTTACTGAGGGCCCTAGCTTGAATGATCCATAATGTAACATTTTTAGTAGTTGGACGGCAGCATCCTTATGTTAGTTGCAATATTGCTGTTTCATTTCTACAGCCTAATGCTCAAAGGGTAATAAATGATTTTATACTTCAATTAATCTCTTGTACTGTCATTCTAGGAATAGAAACTCATGGTTTTGTCTCGTCAACCAAGTACTTTTTCAGTATCCTATGTCCTTGCCAATGTTTTCTGAAAAAAATTTAGGATCCAAGTATTCGATGTAGCTGAGATGAGTCTTGCACCCACTATGTAGAAGTCAAGATATCTTTGAATTAGTCTCTCACTTTCTGAAGGTACAGGTATATAGTACCATTACTTGCTCAAAATATTTTTTTCTTAAAATAAAACTTAATAATTTTGATGCATTTTGGTCATTAGTCTCAGGCTTTTACTTTGCTTGCCTTTATTTCCTCAAATTTCCCTGTTCTTTTTCAAACATAACTGGAAAGTATTCACCCTTGGACTTTACTGTACTCTCGCTAAGCTCAACACTCAAGACTGTGTCATTAGCATCTTCGTTCATTTTGGTTAATCACATGTCTCTGATCACAGCATATTGCATACCTACTTTTGTCACCACACTTTTTTATTGGTTATTTTGTTTATTTGCATTTCAAATGTTGTCCCCCTTCTAGGTTTCCCCTCCACAAATTCACCCATCTGATTTCCCCTCCCCTTTGCCTCTATGAAAGTGATCCTCCACCCACCAACCCACACTACTCTTACCTCACAGCTCTAGCATCCCCCTATGCTGGGGCATCAAGCCTCAACAGGACCAAGAGCTTCCCCTCTCATTGATGTCAGATCAGACTATCCTCTGCTACATATGCAGCTGGAGCAATGAGTCCCTCTATGCATACTCTTTGGTTTGTGGTTTAGTCCCTGGAAGTTCTGGGTGGTCAGGGTTGTTGATAATGTGCTTCCTGTGGGGTTGCAACCCCCTTCAGCTTTTTCAGTCCTTCCCCTAACTCTTCCATTGGGGTCCCCGGGATCGGTCAGATGGTGAGTTTTCAGTATCTGCATTAGTATTATTCAGGTCCTAGCAGAGCCTCTCAGGGGACAGCTATACCAAGCTGCAATCAACAAGCACTTCTTGGCATCAGCAATAGAGTCTGGTTGTGGTGTCTGTAGATGGGATGCATCGCTAGGTAGGGCTCTGGATGACCTTTCCTCAGTCTCTGTTCCATTTTTTGCCCCTGCATTTCCTTTAGACAGGAACAATTGTGGTTTTGAGATGGGTGGGTGACCCTGTCCCTCAACTGGGGGCCTTGTCTATCTAATGCAGGTGGTTTCTACAGGTTCTATCTCCCCTTTGTTGGATATTTCAGCTAGTGTCATCCCCATTGTATCCTAGAAACCTCTTGCTCCCCTGGAGCTTTCTAGTGGCTACCCCCAGTTCCCCATTACCCATTGCTGTACTCCTCTGTTCAATTTTCTGGCCCTCTGTACTTCTCCCTCATCTCCTCCAACACCTGATCCTGGCCCCTTCCCCTCCCCTCCTTTTTCCCTCCCATATCCCTCCTTCTATCTCCCATGATTATTTTGTTCTCCCTTCCAAGTAGGACTGAAGCATCCTCACTTTCTTATTCCTTCTTTTTGAATTACATATGATCTATGAGTTGAATCATGGGTATTTCAAGCTTTTGGGCTAACATCCACTAATCAGTAAGTAAATACCATGTGTCTTCTTTTGTGACTAGGTAATCTCACTAGGATGATATTTTATTGTTCCATCCATTTGCCTGCAAATTTCATGAAGTCACTGATTTTAATAACTGAGTTGTACTCCATTGTGTAAATGTACTACATTTCCTGTATCCATTCTTCTGTTGAGGGACATCTGGATTCTTTTGAGCTTCTGGCTGTTATAAACAAGGCTGCTATTAACATAGTGGAGCATGTGTCCTTGCTATATGTTGGAGTACCTTTTGAGTATATGCCCAGTAGTGGTATTGCTGGGTCTTCAGGTAGAACTCTGTCTTGTCCCTGCATGTAGTGATTACATTGGACATCAATGGGAGGAGAGGCTCTTGGTTATGAGAAGGCTCGATGCCCCAGTGTAGGGGAATGCCTGGACAGGGAAGGTGGAGTGGGTGGGTTGGTGAGCAGTGGGAGGGGGATTGGTTAGGGAGTTTTCAGAGGGGAAACCAGAAAAGGGGATAACATTTGAAATGTGAATAAAGAAATATCTAATAAAAAATAAAATAAAATTTACAAAATAATGAATTTCTCATAAGCTCAGAAGAGACCATAAGTTAGTTTGTAGTCTGTTAATTCTTCTTGAATTACATATGGTCTGTGAGTTGAATCATGGGTATTTCAAGTTTTTGGGCTAACATCCACTAATCAGTAAGTACATACCATGTGTATTCTTTTGTAATTAGGCTACCTCACTAGGATGTAGTCATTTTATTAAATGCTTTGTCTTTTCAAATAAAGTATTTATAATTTGTTATACAGATAAAAATTTTAAAATAGAAATTGAATTCTGTGGAGTTTTATGTAACAAAGAGGGTTTTTCTATGTTACAAAGTACACATTACAAATATGAGAAACTATGTTACATAATTTTAAGGTTTTGTTAAAAGCCAAAAAAATATGTATTCTATTTTTATATAATTTATCGGTCAGTAGGAATAAACTTTACCTGTCTGAAATAAAGGATACAGTAATGAAAAATCTGGTGGCATTAGAGGACACATCAACCTAGTGAGTAAAAACAGGGTAATAAAGAGATTTCAATGGAGGTCATGGGTTAGTCATCTTAGTAGTTCCATTTATTGGAATCACAATGTTTCAATCCCAGATACATAGTTCTTCTATCAATAAAATAAAATATAGTAAGTAAACTGGTGGTTTCTGTCAGTTAAAGTTATAGGAAGTTATTTTATATGTTGATTTTCATCTTATTGTTTCTCCACCTATGGTTGTCTGTCTTTTTGAGCATCCTCAGTTTGACTTTCATTCTTTTGATTCCTTTCCCAAGAATAATCTCAGTGTGTGATACCAAATTGGCTGGCAATGGCTACAGTTTACCAAATCTAGAATAGAGAGAGTTTCAAGAATAGTGTAAATTGTTTCATTGGATAAAACCAACATCATTTTTCAGCTTGTATTTAATGGATGGTTATGAAGAAAAATTATCTCAGGCTGTGCTGTATTTTATAGAACACTGGCAACCTAAATGTAGGTTTGAGGTCAATTCATTGTAAGCTATTCAGAGAATCGTGTAGGACAGGTTATTTTTTATGATGATGTGTGTGCAATCTGTTGTGCATATTCATATGTCCAAACAAGAAAGAACTAATGATGAATATTTGGAGACAAAAAATAAACCCATTTCTTACAATGTTTTTAGAGTTCCTCAAATAAGTGTTATTTATTTAAAAATGTTTATATTTCTCTCTCTTTCTGTCTGTCTGTCTCACTCTATCTTATATACATATCAATATTTCTTGATTTGAATATGTTGATAAGATTACAGGCATTTAGAGTTCTGTTAAATTGTCCACTGAATGAATAGGCATTAATAAATAACACCATAATCTCCTGTCTGTATAACCTTTTGAATCTGGTTATATCTGAGACGCATGTCATGCTTCCTTTGAAATATAATTCTAGGTAGCCTATCAAAGCTAGTATCTGACAAAAGTGCTTACATGGAAAGTTAAAAATGAAAGTTTCAAGAACAGAGCAATTTATTACAGAACAACCCAAGTATAACATTTTCAAAAATAAAACATGCTAAGTACCAACTTATAATGGTTTTGTAGTATATTTGAAATTTATCTTTTTCAAACATGTGCCTTCAAAAACTGTTGCTCTATTACTTCAACTACTCATACTCAAAGATTGCTTCTTATAGGTCTGCTTTTCTTAAAAGAATGAGGAAGTGTGTGGGTAACATTTCAAGTTGGCAACAGCAATAGAAAACAGCAAAAAGACATTTCCTTGTTGTTGTCTATAATTCTGGAAAAAAAACTTTAAAGATTTCTCAGCATCCTCTGTCTTTCTATCCAGTATTAATTGCCCTTTTACACCTCAAAATATCATCACTGTCCTTTAAGAGCTTATGCTGCACTTCAAATTTGTATTATCTGGTTCATTTCATTCAGGCACAATACAAAAAAAAATGTTGTTTAGGAATTTCAATAGAAAACTGATTATTTGCATGGTTTTTTCCAATCTCTTTATCTTTGGTATTTGCTATATTGTGAAAAACAAAAATTGGCTTAGATTTAATTTATTATAATTAATTTTAGTGATAGATTTTCTTTTATTGTAAACAAGGAATAAATAACTTCTAGTCAGATACTAAACTTCCCTTCTATTGTAGTTTCAAATAAGATTTTTATAGACAAACTGGTATTAGATGATATCAAAAATAAACAGATATAAATGATAGAAGGTAAGAATGAGATATCATCAAGATGACCCATGGAATATATTTATTAAAGGAAATAAATCCATCCAAATCTACTACATTTAGTTATCATTCTAAACTTGGAAAACCTCTGCAGAAAAAACATGTTCCAGCCCCATATGTAGCAGAGGACAGGCTTGTTGGAAATCAATGGGAGGAGAGGCCCTTGGTCCTGTGACAGCTTGATGCCCCAGTGTAGGGGAATACCAGGACAGTGAGGAGGAAGTGGGTGTGTGGGAGGGGAAGCATCCTCATAGAAGGGGGAAGGGTATGGAATAGGGGGTTTCTGGAGAGAAAACCAGGAAAGGGGATAACAATTGAAATGTAAATAGAAAAAATATCTAATAAAAATTTAAAAAAATAAAAGAAGGAAAAAAAGGAATCATTATAAAGAAAATATTTTAACTACTTTTATAGTAGTAGGGCAATAATTCTGTACTTCTTCTAAACTAAGGAAATACTTTAAACTTAATGAGAAAAAAATGTAGGCCTTTGTGTACAAGTTTTGAGTATATCCCTAAGAATGGAATTGCTGGATTATATTGTAATTCTATGCTTAATTTTGTGAAAAGTTCAAAGCTGACCCCTACAACGTTTGTGCAGATGTGTGATCAGCAGCATGAGAGTTTTGATTTTACCACTTGCTTTTTCCTTCAGTTTTAAAAGAAATTGTCTATTTTATTTGTATGGGAATTTTGTCTGCAAGTATGTTATATCATATGTCTGCAGTGACTACAGAGGCCATCAGATGATGTTGAGTCCCTGGAGATGTAGCTGCAGATGTCTGTGAGTGGCCTTGTGGGTGCTGTGGGAGAGCTGTCAAAGCTCTTACCTTGTCTTCTTTGCAGCCCCTTCCTTGGTTTTTAAATATGTTTATGCTTTGTAGCTTCTGTAAAGGGTCTGAATGGGTATCTGGTTATTGTGGTTTATATTTTATTTCTCTAATGACCAATAATAAAGGAAATAAATTTCTTCAGGAACCAAAAAGGAAAGTCAAGGGCACCCACATTCATAAAAGTCATATTACTCAAACTTAAGTTACACATTCCATAAGTTATACTATGGCATACAAGAGTAGTGGTAGACTTAAACACCCCATTCCCAACAATGGACAGGTCATCAAAACAGAAACTAAGAGATATAATGAACCAAATGGACCTAACAGGCAAATACAGAGCTATTTACCCAAACAGAATATAATCTACCTTCTTCTCAGCATGTCAGAGTACCTTCGCCAAAATTAACTATATAATCTGTCACAAAGCAAGCCTCAACAAATACAAGAAGATTGAAATCCTATCAGATTGCCATGCACTAAACCTGGATTTCAATCACATCAGAAATACAGGAAAGCCCACATACTCATGGAAACTGAACAGCTCTACTCAATGATTGCTTGGTCAGGGTAGAAATAAAGTATTAAATTGAAGACATTGTAGAATTCAATTAAAAGAAAGGCAAAAACATATCTGTCCTTGTGTACACAATGAGAGCAGTTCTAAGCCTTAAGGTGGTAGCACTAGCTGCATTCATAAGGAAATTGGAAAGGTCTCATGCTTGCAATATAGCAGTATACCTCAAAGCCCTGGAACCAAAAGAAGCAAGCAACAACCAAGAGGATTAAAAGGAAAAAAATAGACAAAATCAAGGCTGAAATCAATCAATTAGAAATGCAGAGAGCCATACAATAATCAATAAAGAGCTGGTTCCTTTAGAAGAATCAACAAGGTATACAAACCCTTAGCCAAACTATCTAAAAGACAGAAAGACTGTATCCAAATTAATAAAATCAGAAATTAAATGCAAGACAGAACAGCAGAAATTAAGGAAATTCAAAGTATCGTTATTTCTTACTTCAAAAGCCTGTACTCCACATAATTGGAAAATCTAAGTGAGATAAATGGTTTTCTAGACAGATAGCACTTACCAATTTAAATCAAGTAAGACAGCCTGCTATCTCCTAAAAGCAAAAACAACATCATCACCATCATCATCATCATCATCATCATCATCATCATCATCATCATCATCATCAACAACAACAACAACAACAACAACAAAAAGCTTAGGGCCAGTTGGTTTTAGTGCAGAATTCTGCACTACTGGACTTTCAATGAAGAGTTAAAACCAATATTCTCAAACTAATAGAAACAGAAGGAATATTGCCAAATTCATTCTACAAAGCCACAGTTACCCTGATACCTTAACCACACAAAGACTCAACAAAGTCACAAAGACTCGAAAAATATCAGCAAACAGAATCCAAGAACTTATCAGAACCATTATTTGAGTGGAGCCGTCCCAGAGCTCCACGATCTTTTGGGTTCTCTCAGTTGAAAGGAGAAAAAGTCCTGAAACACAGAGTTTGAGAACAAAAGGATGCAAAGTCAAGTTGAAATAGTCCAGTCAAGACTTCGTACTTTACTTTTGGGATTCAGCATTTATATGTACAGGAGAAATAGACCTTGGATCTCTAGGTTACAATGATATTTGCATAACATAAACATTGTAGGAGGAGTCAGGAAAGAGTCTGGGGAGAGTCATGGGTGAAGGTTACCAGCAGTAACCTTCTATGATGTCCTCAGGCAGTAGGCATTGTCGCAGGCATAGTTGTATCTCAGTGTGAACTTCCCAGGCAGCTTCTTTCAGAGACAAGCCAATAGTCTGCAGAAGGTCTTTTGTCTTAATTCCCCAGGTGACTGCCTCGGGCAGAAACTGCCGAAGTCCAGAGGCTGAACTGGGTGGGGGAGGCAACATTCCCTCCCTTTTCGTTTAGAAAAAAGTAGGACTAAGGCATAAATATATATATCACGGTCTTGTACAGGAATTTTCATGGTGCTTTGATGAGTCAAAAGTGTAGAAATATATCTACTGGCAGTCATCTTACCCATCTTGGAGAACACGTACATCTAATTTGAATTCTATAAACCGGGCTCATTTTGTGTCTTCTTAAATAAAAACACAGCCACTCAGCACGTGCCTGTCTTGGGTTGATTACCACCAGAGACCTAGCCTGTGGAACACGTTTTCAAAGTGTACCCTCCTTCCGTGCACCCAATGCCAAGACATGCTTTTATCGCCTGCCAAGTCCATAAGTTGCCACAGTTTCTCTGAAAACAGCCTTTTCTGAAGTTCTCGCAGAGCCACCATTGTGCTGGGGATGGGTGTAGTCTCCTGACTCAGTTACAAATTACCAGTTATGACTCAGGGAACCTAGAGCACAGGGCTCAATTCAAATGCAAATTAGTATGTTCAGGCTAGCAACTTCAGGATTTCGCTAGTCTTTTAGCATGTAAAAAAACTGCAGAAGTATCCAGGCCTTAGCTCCAGGCTTTAGCTAATGAGTTTGAATTGTTCTTTTAATTTTGGGAGAGCAAGCTTTTGTATTAAATGGGCATTTCAAAAATGACAGAAAAGGGTTGTCAGCTTGAACACAAAAGAAAAAGAAAAACAAAAAATCCTTTTGGGGGTGCGTTTAAGCATGTTTACTAAGAAGGCTGTGGACCAGCCTCTACTTGACGTATTAGTCTTTCAGGGAGCCAATGCACTCCATCCTCTTTCTGAGAAAAAAATACACACGGACCCTCTGCCCCAGACCAAGACAGGATCTGGGCCATGCCAGGCATTGGTGAGCAGGTCTCTCCACCTTACCATGGTATAGGAACTTGAAGTGTTAGGGTGCCAATGTTGGTCTGCAGCAGATTGACTTTGATGTCAGTCTGCAAAAAATTCAAAAAATAACACAAAGGCAAGGTATGACTTAAAACAGGCAAAAAATGAAATATGCATTTCAAAACAAGCAAAAAGCAAAATATGTTTTCTAAAATAAGCAAAAAATGAGATATGCCTTTGGAGGTAATTTTTGAGTGGAATGCATATTCTTCCTCCTTATAGCATTAAAAGTCAAATTCTCAAAGTGCGAAGTACACATTGAGTAAATTATTTTTTCTTAGAATTATAAATTATTTCAATAGTATGGGTAACATTAAATTGTTGACAAAATGTCTTAAATGCTTGACTACAATAGTCAGTTCCATAATTTGTTTTAATCTGATTAAGAACATTAAAAATAGAAATATAATATAGACAATAACCAAATAATATTTTGTTGTTTTTTATGTTAAGGCAAATGGTAAGTTGAAAGCCTGAGAAGGAATTAATAGTCACATGTGTATATTTTTATTTTAATTTTGAAATCAAAATTATATTTTAAAAATGTCCAAATATCATAAGTAATTGAAAGCTCTGATATATGTATGTACCCATATATCAATATACAAATTAAGGCTTAATTTTAGTAATTGATAAATAGTGACTACTGCAATTTAATTATTTGTGTTGAGGTAGGGGTAAAAATCATGAGATTAAATATGTGACTTATATATAATTTTTTCTCCTAAACTGGCTATAGAAGTATAAATTGTTACAGGGTGTATACATAAGTCTATAGGAAATATAAAAGTATGTATACAAACAAAGTATAACAATTTGTTTACTTTGAATAAATATCAATTTTTGTCTAAAAATCTTTACTAAGTAATAGGCCAAATATCAATTAATAGTTGACAATAGCTAAATAAATTGCTGTTGGAAGAGATAAATGTTTTCTAAAATATATTTATGATTTTATTATATCACCACAACTTTATGGTAAGATATTAAACTTTACTTTGAATATGAGAAGAGATGAATTTATATTAATGCTCATTTTTTTTGCCAAAGAATTGCTTAGGTAAAAAATAAACATTTTATTGTAATTGATCATGATTGACAAGTGATAGAAAATTCCTCTAGTTTCTGTAAAGCTGGTTGTCTCACCAGTTAATGTCTATCAAAGGATTAAGTCCGGTGGTGAGCTTAATATGAGCCCAAAGTAACTTGAAATAAGAAACTCATCTTTTCTTTTTTGATACAACTCTCTTGATGTAGCTGAGGCTTTAATACTTAACTTACACTGAGAAATTTAAAGTCTTATCTTCTTGTACTGAAGAAGAGACAAAGAAATTATACATAATATAAGGCTTTTAGCCATTTTCAAAGACAACATTTTGTAATGATTACAAATTCACTAGAAATAAAATCTTTAAAATTACTAGAATGTAGAGGGAAAACCAACCTCCTAAATACACAATAACTCTACTCCATAACCTCATTGACTCTCTATAAGTCTCAAGTTTAAAATTACTTTGAACCACACCTGGATAGAACTGAGATAATGCAGTTTTTGTCTTAAAAACAATTCCCCAGAAGTAATGGAGAGGCAAAGCCTGGAAGGCTTCCCTAGCCTGGTTTGTAAAACAAAAGGAATGTCTCTCAGGCCTTACTGAGGCCTCTCTGTGCTTTTGCATTAACTCAAATGTAAATACTTCTCTGAGCATACCACCTGAGTTACACCCAAAGATTCCAAGGGCAATTTTGCTGTTTATCCCTGTTTCCTTTTCAAGCTGATCTTAAAACATTTTTTATAACCTTGATGCTGTAAAAGCATTCCTAGTTAAAAAAAAGAACCTCTGCTTGAGGGTCTCTGAAGTGTACTTAGCAAGCCTGGGTCATTCTGAGATAACTTTTCAGAGCCCACCAGGACTCTGGAAAGTAAGATCATGGTGTTAAATGATAAGCTACATGGCACAGTGCTTTTACTCTACACTTCCTAAAGTACCAGGTGATATTATTTTTTGGTGGAATATTTAATAATCCATTAAATGATTTATCAGCTCATCTCACTAGTCTTTCTTTCATCAGGCTTGGAGACCTCTACCTTCACCTTTGGCTCTTTGGCCTTGAAGGGTATAAGTTTAGGCTTCTCTGGCTCCTTTGCTGTGCTCTGTCCATTCTTCCTCATTCCCAATTGGGTCAGAGTTAACTTTGAGGTGTCCCAAGGAAAACCAGTGCACATTGAGTAAGTTTAGGGCTTCCCCTCTTGGCTTTTCAGTGTACTCTGCGCTTCTACCCATTCTTACTCATTTCCTTTCAGATCAGAGGTGACTTCAAGGCATCAATTTTGACTTCAAGGCCAGAGGTTCTCAGATGAGGAGCATATGAAAATTTGTATTGCCTGGTACAAAGCCCATAATTTAAAGTATGGCTATTATATGATATTAAGCAGCTACTAAACTAAACAGCTGTTCTGAATTCTGTTAGCATCCAGAATCTGCCCGCAGCAGATATGTGGGCGGGTCCACAGAGCTGTCGCCAGGACAACGACCACCATATTCCCAGAATCCATTGGGCTCAGGCTCCCACCTTTACCTGGACTACTACGTCACAGCTTATATATAATTGGCAGCTTCTTCCATCTTTCCCTCTCTCTCTCCCTCTCTCCTCTCCCTCCCTTCACGCGCCGCGGTCCTCACTCCCCCTCCTTCTCCTAATTAAACCTCCAAAAACGCAGAGCTGCCTGTATCTGGTATTTGTGGACGCGCCGCTGCCGACCAAATCTATCAAATTCTACCGCCTGGTGTATGGCCTGCAACTTAAGCAACGGCCTTTAGATTATGCTAAGTGGCTGTAAAACTAACTGGAGTCTTCTGTTGAGATCTCTGCAATCTTGGCTGATTCATACCACGTGTGTACCTTTAATGCCACGTGTTACCTGAGTTACCAGCTTCAAACTAGCTTTCAGTTACTGATGTTACAAATTTTTATCATATCCAATAACTTATAAGTCAATAATCATACGGAAGATATTTATACCTTGAAGACAAGTTGGAAACAAAATGAAGAGACTACACAAATCTTATAAATTTAGATCAATCAAAGAATTTAGAACTTAAGCTTCTGACCACTTTTTAAAAAACAGCTTTCCAGCAGGGCAACTTAAATCAGGCTTTGCTGTGTACACTGAGTTCTCATGCCATTTGTATAACTCAGAAATCTGCCTGTCTCTGCCTCCCAAGTGCTGGGATTAAAGGCATGAGCCACCACTGCCTGGGCAGTTTCTTATCTAGCTATTTTCACCTGCTTCTTCAATGAGTGGAGCCCCATTTATATGGAACTTTGATTCATTCCTCCAATGCCTCCCTGTATCATAGCGTGGGCAGAGACATGGAGGAAGGCCCTTCTTGTTTCCTGAGGCATGTTTTTTCTTACTCATTTTACCTGCCTTTTTTGTGAGCAGAGTCCCATTTTTATGGAACATTCATTTACATTCATTTTTCCTTTACCACAACCCAGGCAAGGACCTGGAGGAGTGTTCTTATTTCCTGATTCCTGAGACTTTTACAGTCTTTCCTCAGGTGTCCAGGTTCCCTGCAGCAGAAACATGTGACTTTACTCCCCTGAAGACTTTTTCCCTTTCCATAGGTACTTTTAACATATGCACTAAATTTCTGTCTCTTCTTTGCTACAGCATGGGCAACTCTCTGAACCACCACTGGTGAGGCTTCTCATTTCCTAGGGCAATCATTTTTAAAATGATTCATATTTCCACATATGAAACATCATCTATTTTCCTGCCTTTGCACCAGGATCTCTTGACCTATAGTTCCCTATAATGCAGCCTTATTTAACATTCTTTCTTCTTGAAGCCATGTGCAACAAGTTTCTATCTCATCTGAGAGATCTTTTAATGCATCCTTTTCAACCCTGATTTCTTTTGTTAGAAGCAACTTTTTAATGCTTAATATCACTGCTTTTCAACTCATTCGAACCATTCTCACTGTCAATTTCCTAGATGAATCAAGTGTCGTGTCAGTGCCAACTCAGCCTAGACCTGTACACTTCTTGCACACACAACAATAATTCTACAATACTAAAATAAGGCTAGCACTAGCATCGAAAATATCTACTGTGCAGAATGGTGTATGACCTTTTATCTTTATCTTCTGAATTCTTTTAGGCAGAGCTCTGCTTTTTGACGGTGTGTCCTTCATCTTTCCTCTGTATCTGAGCTCCACGAGTTGGGGTGCCATATGAGTGGAGCCATCCCCCAGCTCCATGAAGTTTTGGGTTCTCTCAGTTGAAGGGAGAAAAGGACCTGAAACACAGAGTTCAAGAACAAAAGGACGCAAAGTCAAGTTGAAATAGCCCAATCAAGACTTCGTACTTTACTTTTGTGGTTCAGCATTTATATGTACAAGAGAAATAGAAATTAGATCTCCATGTTACAATGATATTTACATAACATAAACATTGCCGGAGGAGTCAGGAAAGAGTCAGGGGAAAGTCAGGGGCAAAGGTCACCAGTGGATCAGATGGCTGTGATGTTGCAGGCATAGTTGTATCTCAGTGTAAAGTTCTCTTCCCTTCCCGGGCTGCTTCTTTCAGAGATAAGCTGATAGTCTGCAGAAGATCTTTTATCTTAATTTCCCAGGTGAGCCTCTGGCGGAAACTGCAAAAGTCTGGAGGCTGAACTGGGTGGGGGAGGCAACAATTATTCACCATGATGAAGGAGGCTTCTCCCCAGGGATTCAGGGATGGTTTGATGTACAAAAATCCATCAATGCAATCTACCACACAAACAAACTGAAAGTTAAACACACATGAGCATCTGATTAGATGCTAAAAACATCAAATTCTACTTAATGTTAAAAGTCATAGAGCATAGAGATCATGGATAAAACACATGTCTAAACATAATAAAAGTAATATACAACAAGACAATAGCCAAAATCAAATTAAATAGAAAGAAACTTTAAGCAATGAAACCAAAATCACAGACAAGAAAAGGCTTCCCACTCTCTCCCTATCTATTCAATATAGTATTTGAAGTTCAAGCTAGAGCACAAATACAACAAAAGACCATCAAAAGGATACAAATTGGAAAAGATTAAATCAAGGTACCACTATGGTATGATAGCATACATAAGTGACCCCAAATTTCTATGAGAGAACTCCTACAGTTGAAAAACACCTTCAGCCAAGGGGTTGGATATAAAATTAACTCAAAGAGATCAGTAGACTGCACTTATACAAAAGATAAATGTGCTAGGAACGAAAATAAGGAAACAACATCCTTTATAAAGGTGACAAATAATATCAAATATCTTGCTGCAACTCTAATCAAGCAAGTGAATTACCCATATGACAAGAACTTCAAGTCTCAAAAGAAAGAAATTAATGAAGATTTCAGAAGATGGACAGATCTCCCATCTCATGGATAGGCAGGATTAACCTAGTGAAACTTACAATCTTACAAAAAGTAATCTAAAGATTCAATGCAATTCCCATCAAAATTCCTACATAATTTTTATATACTTTATAAGAACAATTCTCAAATTCAAATGGAAACAGACACACACACAAATAATATAGCTAAAACAATCCTGAAGAGTAAAAGAACATCTGGAGGAACTGAAACCTTGATCCCATAATGTACTACAGAACAATATTAAAAAAACTGCATGGTGTTTGTATAGAACCAGACTGGTTCATTAATGAAATCAAATTGAAGACCTGGACATAAAATCACACAACTACGGACACATGATCTTTGACCATGAAGCCAAAACCATAGAGTGGGGAAAAAAATCTTCAAGTAATGGTAATGGTCTAATTGAACTTCTGCATGTATAAGAATGCCAATAGATCCATACTTATCACCCTGTACAAATTCATATACCTCAACATAAAACCAGATTTACCAAATCTAATAGAAGGGAAGATGACAAGTAGCTTTGAGAAGTACACCAATGGTTCAGTTGTACTGTTTGCTAAATGACCCTTAAATTAAAATGACCCTGAATTTCTACTTAACCAGTCAAAATGGTTAAGATGAAGAACTCAAGTGACAGCACAAGCTAGGGAGGATATGGAGGAAGGAGGAAACTCCTCTGTTACAGGTGGAAGTGCAAACTTGAACAAGCACTCTGGAAGTCAAACTGGTGGTTTCTCAGAGAATTGGAAATAGATCTATCTCAAAACCCTGCCATACTGTTTTTGGGCATATACTCAAAAGATGTTCCACCATACCACAAGGATACATGCACCACTATGATCATAGCAGCTTTATTCATAAACTTCAGAAACTGGAAGTAATTCAGGTGTCTCTCAACCCAAGATTGGAAATGTGGTTCATTTACATAATGGAATACTATTCAGCTATTAAAAAGAAGAGCAAGGGGAAGGAGAAGGAATAGAAATCTGCAGCTGGTATTGGTGGCAGGGATGAGGCATGTCTAGAATGTGCCAGAGAAACAGGATGGGGGAATCTCCCAAGAATTAATGTGAGTGACTTTAACTGATAGTACTACTGAAAGGCTGGAGAATCTTAGAATTTAAAATGAGGGCATTTAATAGAAATGTATGTATAATATATAACCTTTACCTAAAAGGGGGCATGGAAAACCTCTGTAACAAGCAAAAAATGTGGAGTAGCCAGTTCCAGGAACTTGGCTAATTCAGAGCCTCAGGGCTCTGGTTTCCGAAACCTGCCCCTCTTAACTGATCCACAATGATGGCAGAACTAGGAATGAAGGTCTACTGACTTACGAGCCTCTCCACCCCGATGACCAATAGATAAAGATTACATTCCTAAAAGGAATATGTTCCCCTCCCTAACTGAATACCTTGGGTTGGGGCCCTCTGAAATTTTCCACTGTTTTTATGTTATATTTCCTTGGTAACCCTCTCCCTGCCTCCAATTTGTGTTTTTTTCCCTCACTTCTTGTGTTCAGGGTCGAACTCCTCTGGCCAGCATGGTCACGAGATCGACCCCGGTACCAGCCTATCCCAAATAAACCTCATGTGATTGCAGCAAGTTCAGTCTCTCGTGAGTTATTGGGTGGTCACATCATCCCCGAGACTTGAGTAAGGATCTCCCCAGTCCTGGGGGTCTTTCACTACAAGTGGGTATATGGAACCTGAAGAGCCACCTCCTGTAGCCAGGACTCCCAGTGGAGCGATAAAGATATGAACCTATCCACGAAACTTTTAACCTTAAATTTGTCATTTTTAATGAAATTCAGGGATAGAGATGGAGCATAGATTGAGAGCATAGGTTGGGCATAGAATAGGAGCTTAGCATATCTGATCTCTGAGAGGCCCCACCCAGCATCTGATTAAAACAAATGCAGAGACCCACAACCAAAGATTGGATGGAGATCAGGGAGTCTTAGAGATAGAGGAAGGATTGAGGACTGTGAAGGGTTTAGGAACTCTATAGGAAGGCCAGTAGAGTCAACAAACCTGGCCTTTAATGGCTCTCAGAGACTCAGCTACAAAGCATAGAGCATAAACAGGCTGGATAAAGGCTCCAGAAACATGTAGCAGATGAAGCTCAGTCTCCATGTGGTTACACCAACAATTGGAGCATGGACTGTCCCTAAAGCTGTCCCTTTTCTGGAGAATATGTCCTGCAACTGGGCTGCCTTGTCTGGACTCAGTGAGAAAGAACGTGCCTAACCCTGTAGAGCCTTGATGTGCCAGGGTGGGTGGTAGCTTAATTCAGACCCCTACTCATAGAGAAAAAGGGGAAATGAGACAGGAGCAAGAGGAATGAGGGGTAAAATTAATCTATAAATAAATTAGTGGAAAATAAAAGAGGGCACCATTTTTAAATAATTCTTATCAGAGTTATCCATAATAATATTATTTGTGGATATATCCATAATAATACTATATATAACATTATTTATAAATATGTTCTCACTTATCAATGGATATTAGCTATAAAGGAAAGGATAATCAGTCTATAATCCACAGGGACATAGAGGCTAATTAACAAGGAGGGCTGAAAAGGAACAGGGAGTCTCCATGGGAAGGAGAAATACCCTAGTTTTAGTGGGTGGACTGTGGATGTATGGAGATGAGAATAAGATGAATCAGGGTAGGGGATGTCAGGGAGACATCCTGGGAAAGACTAATAGAATTTGGGGCATTTTGAGAGTGAGGAAACCTAGTGCAATGGAAATTCCCTGAAATCTGCAAAGCCAAAATGATTAAGACTGCTAGTAATGGGATATACAGGACTTGACCATCTGTAATCAGACAAGATTTCCAGTGGAGGGTCTGTAATGCCAATCCAGCCATGAAACTTTCAACCTACAATTTGTCCTGATATCTAGATATTCTGGCAAAAATGATGCAGAACTTGTGTGAGAGGCAAGCCAATTTGAGACTCACACTGTGAGAGGGAGCTCATGTCTGACATTTTCTGGATGGCCCAAAACCAGAATCTGGATAGCCCAGAGACCTAGGACAGAAGCATACACAAGCAACAACAACAACAAAAAATGTCAACAATATTCTGGTATACTCATAGACCAGAGCCTAGCTACATCAGAGAAACTTCATAAGCACTTGATTTTCCAGATGCAGAGACTCACAGCTATGCATTAGGCACAGCTAGGGCAATCCCATGAAGAAAGGGAAGAAGAACTGTTGGAATTAGAGGGGTCAAGGAAGACACAACAAAACCCATAGGATCAATTAACTTTAGCACAAAAGGACTCACAGAAACTGAAGTTAAAATCAGAGAGCCTTTATGAGTCTGACCTAGGTTCTCTGCATATATTTTATGACTGTGTAGCTTGCTGTTCTTGTAGGCCTCTTCACAGAGGGACCAGATCAGATTCTAACTCTTTTGGCTGATTTTGGAATTTTCCCTCCTACTGGGATGCCTTGTACATATATGAGGTATTTGTCTTGTCATATTATAACTTGTTATGCCATGTTTGGTTGACATCTGTCAGAGACCTACACTTTTCTGAAGGGAAACAAAGGATATGTGGACCTATTGGTAGGGCAAGATATTGGGAAGGAACTGAGAAAAGAGGAAGGAAAGGAAACTGTGGTTAGAATGTAATATATGACAGGACAACAAACAGTCAAGCAAACAAATAAATAATTCCAACAAAACACCCCCAAAGGAAAAAAGAATAAAAAGCATACCACAAACAAGACTAAACAAAAGGAAGAAACAGAAAACAAAATAATAACATCTAACCAAATAAATTCATACACACACACACACACACACACACACACACACACACACACAGTCTACTGGTTAACACCTGAACTACTCCTAAACTTGAGTCTTGCTTGTAATGTTTAACAGAGTATCACTCCATTAAATAAAACTAATTTTTGCTCTCCTGGTAAGTAGAATGAGCAGTTCATTGCTAACCTTACCATGGTGGCTAGATTTTCTTTCATCCATCCATCCTTCTATGCATCCATGCATCCATGTATCCATGCATGCATGCATCCATCCATCCATGGATCTATTCATGTTTTAAAATGTAGCAAAATAATTTACAGTAAGACAAAATTTACCACAAAAAGGTTGGACAAGATGAGACAACAGAAAGAGAAAAGTCCAAGATTATGCATAATAATCAGATACCCATTCACCCCCAGACCCAGGAATCTTATACATCAAGGATGTTAAATTAGATGTAGGAGCAGATATTGAATGCCTATTAAAAGGGACAAAACAATGCTTAAAATGATTCTGGTTCTTGACTTTATCCAGTTACATCCAGAACATTTCTCCAGGGAAGTCCAAAAGTCTAAAAGGATGTTACTATGCAGCTACTTCAAAGTCTGTCAGCTCACAATTGTATGTGGTGGAAGTAAACTGTACCTTGACTTATTAAAATAAATATATCCTATTTGGGGTGTATTTTCTCTTAATGCAAAGCACTTACAGATTATAAAAATTTAAGAAAAATATAATATGACCAGTTTTCTTTCTTCCATTTAAAATCAAATTCTGTGATGTGTAAATTCCAAAATGACCAGTTTAATTATATAACCTCCCCTCTTCTCTCTGCTTGATATTTTTACCACTTATATTTTGGAGACGGATAATACCTGTGTGGTTTTTAGGCCTCTATCTCTTTTGGGAGTATCTACATTTATATTATTGTCAAACTTTTCTTTTACAAATGTCTATATTCCTATATCTTGAGAGATATAAAATAAATAAAAATAACTATCATAAATGGGGTCTGGGAGTGCTTTAATTAAAATGTAAATATAATAATTATGATATACTTAAATTTAAATTAATTTACAAGTGCTACATATTTTAAATTCACACATATATTATCATCTATAACTGAAAATAGATATGGAGATTTAGAAAAATAGGACAATATATTTTTTTATCAAATACACTGCTTTTAACAAAATTGTGAGGTATCTAGATAATGCCATATTTTTCTCAGCCCATTTTCTGTTTTGTAGGCATCAATTTATTATTTGTATAGTAGATGCCATTCTTATTCTTTATAGTGTTGAGAAAGTAAAAGCATAAATTAGGGATGCACAGAGGAATGTTCTATAAAAGTATAAAGTGACATTTTCATGTACTGACTTTATTGAGCTAATAATAACAGGATTTCAGCATACAAATAAGTTATTTAAACTGACCAGTGTTGCACTTAATTACTGTGAGGTCAATGGTGCTTTAATCTCATTATTTAGTATCACATTGAGCCTTAAGAGAATGTTTTAAAAACAATGCCATATTGATATTGCACTTCAGTACTATTTCATGGGAAGTTTCAGACAGAAATTGTTAATGCTACAAAATCAGTCTTAAAACTCATACTTGACTGTTTTGATGACACAAAGCTATGTCATTACAGAATCTTTTTCTACAATTTATAAATAAATGTTAGTCTTTGTTTCAGAAATTATTTTAATCTGGTACTTGATGCATAACTGGAACTATTTACTCTCAATTCCCTAAACCTGGTTTCCTGAGCTTGTTTGATTACTTAGTGGACATCAACTAGCTATAAGAAGATACTGCACTGAAATCCTTTGGCATACCTGAAAAAATATGTACCATTCAATATTATTCCACATTCTTAAGTAAACTTTTCCTTGATTATTTTTTAAAAAGGAAAAAGATGAAAGAGAATTAAAATGAATTTATGAATTGAGAGTAAAATTCATCTTAATTCAAGAGATTGTTCTCCTTTTTGGACCATTTGGAAGCAGGATAATTAGAAACCAGGAGTAATTATTTTCTTTGAGAACTTAGTAACAGAAAAATCCCTGAATTGGAAATCGTTATTTATCTTTGATAGAGCACAGGGAGAATTTGTAAAAATGTCTGCATTTTTTAGAGTTAAATGTTTAATCACACTTTTTGAATAAAAATAAGTTAATTTTTCAGTGTGTTTTTTCTACTCGGCCGTTTTTGGATAAGGTTGTTAGATATGACAGATGTCAGAAGTAGTTAGCAGCCTCTGCTAACCGAATTGCCTCCCCTACTTATCAGGCCTTTCTCCATCCTCATTAACCAAACTGTGTTTGGGTCATACATCACATCTTTGACAATAATGCCACTTTGATGCTTAACTGGTAAAGTAAATGTGTAATTATGGCTCTATGCTGATACACTATAATAAATTCTTATAACCACAGTATTTGCTTGATGTAGATTTGGATATTATTTGATCTTCTGCAGGTTACACTGTCACTAAAACCACACATAGAATTTCTTCAACCCAGCAATGTTAGTAATCTTTGAGAAATAATATAAAAAATATCAGACTATTTTATTGACAGCATCACACTAAATGTTGGCATCATAACTTTTGAAGAAAATATCTCTAACAGAAGGCTTTAAAATGGAAATGGTAACTTGTTACTAACAGAGAGACCAAAAAGTTGGCATATGGTAATTAGTAGGATTTATATCTAGCTGTGGGGTATTTACAGTAATGATTATGTCCTCAGAGTAATTTTGGATCATAGAAAATATGGGCTCATTGAAAAATTAGGAAAATTATCTTAGAGAAAAAGGAATGATATTAATAGTTGTAAAATCTTTTAACACCTTCTCCTTCTAATTAGCACTTCTCTAATGATGTGAAAAATAATACTTTGACATACAATTTTCAAATAAAAATGTTCTTCAAACCTCCCAAAGAGTAAAACAAATGACATATGGCAAAACATTAATATAGTAAAATTTTAAGTGTGTTTTATTTAATATAAAATTCTATTTAAAATGTTAGGTATGGAATCATCCAGATCTCAAATTTATCCCTGAATAAGAGATCTGAGTTTATCTTAGATAAATGCAGTGATGTATTAGTTACTTCATGTTGCTGTGACCAAACAGGTTCACCACTTCAGTAAATGTTCAGTGGATCAACTGCTACTGCAACTGTGGAGAGCTCAAATGTGAGAGCAGAAGGATGGGGTAGAGTAGAGTCCTCAGCTATAAGCAGCTAAGTGAGAGAAAGAAGTAACAGAAGAGGCCATGTCCAAATTCACCTTCCAGAAGCACACACAATGACTCACTTTCTTCAACTTGACACGAGCTTCTATAGTTACATTTCCTGCCAATGGTCTATTTAATTTTTAGGAAGTGTATTCTTATTAATGTGTGTTTGCATGTGCCTGCTTGTGTGTGTGTGTGTGTGTGTGTGTGTGTGTATAATGTGTCTGTGGATGACCAAGAGGTCCAGAAGACACTGTCACATTCCCCAAAACTAGAACTATATGTTATTGAGTCTGACCCTGTGTGCATGGAGTAGATTCCAGTTGTTTTTTGTTTTGTTTTTGTTTTTTGTTTTCTGTTTGATTTTTATTTTTGGTTTTGTTTTCTTTTTGTTTTTGTTTGTTTGCTTGTTTGCAGAGCAGAAAATGGTCTTAGCTTTTGAGCCATTTTCCTAGCCCGATTATCTATTTTAATTTGGAATATAGCAATTGATTATTGATTGAAATTGATTACTTCAGAGTTCTCATGGTTTAGAAACATTTGAAAAATCTCTTGCAGCACACTAGAAGATTTGCTTTACTAATGCCCTAAACATCCATGTTTATAGAATTTGAGAATCAGAATTAAAAATCAGGTATGCACAGTCACAAACAAAAAGAAAAGTAATAGTACAAGAAAGTAAGAGATATGTTTCTGTTTCCTATGAAAGAAATTAAGAGTTAACTAATTGAGTGCTGTTGCAGAATTTTTGAACTACTATAAACATTGTAACATAAATTGAGCCACTTATTTTCTATTTTTTTGTTTTTATAATGTCTGTTTTTGGTTTTGTTTTGTTTTGTTTGTTTTAGATAAAGGGAAAAAATGAGTGACCAGACTAGAAATATGTTAATGTTTTCAGACCCTTCAGCTTCTATCATACTATTCAACTCTTTTTTCTTTCTTTCTTTCTTTCTTTTTTTCTTTCTTTCTTTTTTTTTTGAAGTCAATTTGCCTTTGTGGCATGGTACTATCCTTAGATAAGACTGGCATATACATACTGTACAGAATGGCATTGCATTAAAACACTTTCTTGGAAATTATAGGTTTATATAATGGTTAATTTTTTTTATCTTTATTTTATTTTATTTTTTTTTATTTTAGATATTTTCTTTATTTACATGCGAATTTCTCCATTCCCA
>NW_022196905.1:49935424-49994268 GCF_008632895.1 Mastomys coucha | reverse complement strand
GTAACAAGGACACATGCTCCACCATGTTCATAGCAGCCTTATTTATAATAGCCAGAACCTGGAAATAATGGTTAATTTTTAAGGCCATTTCTAGTGTGGATTTCCATTGTTGAGGTCATCTCATGATCTCATGATAACATACCTGATAGATTTCCAGCCCCAGCATTAAAGAAGGAAGTTCAAAACCACAAAAATAATCAGGACAAATTTATTGCATTCTGATTGAAATTAAATCCTTTCATGGGGGAATTTTTTTTTTTATACCAGTCTGTATGTATTTTGAAGAAAGAGAAACAGAGACAAAAGTAGGGAGACAGAGGCAGAGGTTCATGGGTATGTGAGTTCAGCTGAGGTTGTTCAAGATGTGCATATATTGAAGCTCAATTAACTTGTGGAAGTTGGTTGTCTCCATCCAACGTTTGGATTCTGACAATCAAACTTGAGCAGTTAGACTTGGCTTTATGTATTGAGGCATATTTATGGTCCCAAAAATAATGCTTTAAATTTGATATGTAAGTCAAACTACACAACATTTTGAAATTTCTATGTGACTCATTTTTTATGTCATTATTTATGTCATTTCTTGGGAATTAAATATTTAAGTAGGTGGGCTAAAATTTTTGCTTAAGCTTTCTCCTGATATTTTTGGGAAAGAGCATCAATCTTCTTTTAATTTTATGAATGATAAGAGTATTTTATTAATCCAAGAAGAACCCATGAAATTGAATGTGGTGTTTTGGAATAGTGTGATGATTTATGAGTGGATCCTATATATTACATGAAAACAAAATTATTGTAAGTGAGGATTATTGCTGACTGGCTGTGAGTAAAGAGCTGTGACTTTGATCTGATCAATGGACAAAATTCCCAATAGAACAAAGAAGTGGAGAGTAAGCTCAACAGCACAATAAAACAATGATTTAATCAATAATTACTTTATAAATCACCAATTAGAAGTTTGAAAACTGGTTAAGTTCCTCAGAAGTGAACATCAATCAAGTTGTCACTTAACATGTGACCAAAAATTAGTGCATAATGCAAATCAGGATTCTGCCAATTTGAAGTAATAACAGACCATGCCCAATACATCTATCTATTGGATCAATCTGACTTTTCTTTTTCTACTATTATATAATTTTATTCATAACTAATCATGGGGCTCATGCCAGGGTTTCTTATTTCTCCCAGATTAAGTATTCTTTAATTGCCTGCAGCTCTTTGGGTTTGAGCTTTAATGAGAGTTCCCACTTCCATTTGTCATTCTTGGACAGTTCTTCGTTTTTGTTAAGACTCTATGAGTATAACTTTCCTGACATTTCTACCAGATTCAAGAATGTCTTTCACAAAAGACATTGTGTCCTTCTGGTTTTTATAATTTCTCTGCTCACACCCTTACAATTTTATATCAGTCTGGATATCTTAGGCCTGGACTTGTGTTGCAAGTATCAGTTGGGACAAAGTACCACATAATATTTTGTTCTCTACATTTTGGTCAACTTGCTTTCTGTTATGCTTTGTGTTATAAAGAGAAGTTGTTTTGATGCTCAGTGAGAACTACACTTATCTGTGGTTATAGTGATAAATATTTAGACTATAGTTAGGGATTATTAAAGTCAGCCTAGAAATCATACACATAACAGTAATGTTGGGTGGACTGACACAATTGTATTAGTATATTTAAGAATGCAATATGTATATGTAAAAATAATTAATGAAAAAGAGGCAATGAATTTGAAGGAGAGCAAGGAGTAAGATAATATACAAAAAGCAGAAGTTGGAATAAATGATAATTTGGAAATAAAGTTGGAATAAAAGAGAATAAGAGAGAAGTTGGAAACAATATAATTATGATTTCAAAATGACAAAAACTGTAATAAACTTTGCTCACTTTTATAATACAATCCTTAGTATGGAAAATATTGCTAGGAATTTTCAAATTTGAGTAGGTAGTTAAATCTCCAGAATTTGTTGCCAATTTAGACTTTAGATGTGGTAAGCCTGTGAATTTTAGTTCAAATGCACATAGTTAATGAAAAAAATACTTTATTAGAGGTCACTGTAATTTCATTTATCAGAATTTACACAAGTATTCCAAACTAATGTTTGATATAGTATCATCACCTAAAGAGAAATGTAGCCAAAATGTCAAATTACTTTGAGCTATAAATTTTTGAGTCAAGAAGAAATAATTGTCATCTTCCTCAAGATGTACAATTATAAAAATAAATTTGGTCTCCATAATTTGACTTATTTTAAATATTACTAAAAGAATACCACAAGATAATCGAATATCAAATAACATTCACGTAGCATCATCAAACAGATGAAAAATACAAAATCCTTCATCCTGGGTCTGTGACACAGGTCAACACAGATCAACATATAAAGGCACTTGCTGCTAAGATGGTAAACTGAGTTAATCCCTAGAGCATGTTTGGTGGAAAAAGGGAACTGTCTCTGAACTCAACATATGCATGTGGCTCATGTGTAGGCACACATATATACACGGGTTAAAATATGTAATGAAATTTAAGATTTAAAAGGATATAGAAATCCTCCCTCTTCCTACTATGGTGTCTATAATGTTCTTTTATTATTATTATTATTTCTTTATACTCCAGATTTTATCCCTGCACCCATGTCCACCCTCTGACTGTTGCACATCCCATATCTCTTCCCCACCTCTCTGTCTTCACGAGGATGTCCTCACCCATCACCCCACAAACCACCTGACCCCTAAACTCCCTGAGGCCTCCAATCTCTTGAGGGTTAGGTGTATCATCTCTGATTTATCCTGGCCTGCGGGACTCAGTTATTTGGGGTGTGAAGGGGAACCATGCCTGCAGAGAAGAATGGGTAAGAAAGAGGACGAGACCAAGCAAAGGTTTGTCAAGATCTGCTTTACTTAGAGCAAGCTGCTCAATATATGCTTTACAAAAGCAGAAAAGGGGAGGGGCAGAGAACAATGGGTTCACTGCAGGGTTAGCCATCTGGCAGATGCTGTCTGGGGGCCTGGAACATTTTGCGGTTCTTCTCTGAAGGTCTCCGTACACTGCCTCTTGGTAGACGGGCACAAGATGTTTTTACCCAGGGTAAGTGTCAGGCAGATCTCAGGCTAGTTGAGGGGCAGGGGGTTGGTGACTATACCTTGGCTCCCAACACTGATTGAGCACAGACCCTGCAGTCCTCTGCTATATGTGTGCTGTGGGCCTCATATCAGCTGGTGTATGCTGCCTGATTGGTGGTCCAATGTCTGAGAGATCTAGGAAGTCGAGGTAAATTGAGATTGCTCGTCCTACTACAGGATTGCCCTCTTTCTCAGCTTCTCTCAGTCTTTCCCTAATTCAACCTGAGGGGTCAACAGCTTCTGTCCAATGATTGGATGCAAATATCTGCGTCTGACTCTTTCAGATGCTTGTTTGTGGGGCTGGGTGGCTCGCTGCTGTAGCCTGGGTCTCTCTCTCTCTCTCTCTGCTGCTGAGGCCTATGGCTGCACAGCACTTAGTCAAAAAGGAGGCAATGTATAAATGAGATATTTTATTATAAGAAAGAGAAAATAGGCCAGTCATGTAGAGATAAAGAAAGGAGAGGAAGGAGAGGGGAAGAGAATGAGAGAGAGAGATAGAAAAGGAAAGAAAGGAAATAAGAGAGCAAGAAGGCAAGAGAAGAGAACAAAAAGCAGGAAAGAGAGGAAGAAGGCAAGAGAGGAAACAAAGAACAAAAGAGAGGAGAAAGAGTGCAAGAGAAGAACAAAGAGTAAGAAGAAGAAAGGCAGCAAGAGAGGACAAAGACCAAGAAAGGAACAAAGAGCAAGAGAGAGGGGAGGAGCGTACTGCCCCTTATATTGTATGGGGCATGGCTATCTATGGGGAGAGGCATGCCTGGTATGGCCAGTTGACTGGGGGTAAGGGTCCAGCTAGAATGCTGGGAGCTTGGGGCATTGTCTACCTGACAGAGCACACATCTCCTGTGGGGACAGTCGTGAGAGGTTGTGACTGAAACAGGAGCCAAAGACTGAGGAGTTATAGCCGAACTCCTTCTGCCCCCTGAAGGCAGAAATTACCCACTGGGCTCCAGGGTTCAATGCCTATTACTTGACTAAGCCTAAGTTGCTTGAACAGACCACTGTCCTACACTTGTTGGGTCTCCTTGAGTGTGGTCATGCTAGGTCCCTTTTGTATGTGCTCTCTCCATAGCATCAGTAATAGTGTCAAGTCTTGGGACCTCCCCATGAACTGGATCCCTCTTTGGGCCTGTCGATGGACCTTCTTTTCCTCACGCTCCTCTCCATGAGTTCTTTCAGACAGGAACAGTTATGGGTCAGAGTTTTGACCATAGGATGGCAACCTCCTGCCTCATTTGATGCCCTGTCTTCCTTCTGGAGGTGCGCTCAATAAGTTTCCTCTCCCTACTCTCAGGCATTTCATCTTAAGTCCCTCCCTTTGACTCCTGAGTGTCTCTAACCTTCTAAGTCTCTGGTGTGATCTGGAGGGTTCCCCCCAACTTCTTACCTCCCAAGGATGCCTATTTCCATTCTTTCTGCTGGCTCTCAGGGCTTCAGGCCTTTACCTCACCCAATTCCAGATCAGGTTTCTCCCCCTCCCCCACTACCTCTACTCCCATCCACTTTTCCTCCCAGGTCCCTCCTTCCCTCTCCACTTGTGATTGCTTTCTTCTCTCTCCCAAGTGGGACTGAGGTATCCTCACTTGGGCACTACAGCTTGTTGACCTGTTTGATTTCTGTGTACTGTATCTTCAGCATTCTGTATTTTTTTAAAAAAAAATATTTGTCTAATATTCACTTATTAGTGAGCACATACCATATATGCCCTTTTGGGTCTGAGTTACCTCATTCAGATTGATATTTTCTAGTTCCATCCATTTGTCTACAAAACTCATGATGTCCTCGTTCTTAATTGTGAGCAGTATTTCATTGTGTGAAAGCAGTATTTCATGTGGATACAGAACCACATTTTCTGTATCCATTCTTCAGTCATGGAACATCTGGGTTGTTTTCAGCTTCTGGCTATCACAAATATGGTTGCTATGAATATAATGGAACATGTGCCCCTATGGATGGTGGGCCATCTTTTGGGTATATTCCCCAAAGTGGTATTTCTGGGTCTTCAGGTAGATCTATTTCCAATTTTCTGAGGAACCTCCTGATTGATTTCCAGAGTGGTTATACCAGTTTGCAATCCCACCAGCAATGGAGGAGTGTTCCTCTTTCTCCATATCCTCACCATTCTTAGCCATTCTGATTGGTGTATGGTAGAATGTCAGGGTCATTTTGATTTGCATTTCTCTGATCATTAAGGACTTTGAACCTTTCATTAGGTATTTCTCAGCCATTTGAGATTCTTCTGTTATGAATTTTTAGTTGAGTCCTATACCCCATTTTTTGATTGGGTTGTTTGGTTTTTTTGGTGGTTATGTTCTTGAGTTCTTTAAATATTTTGGATTATTAGCTCTCTATTAGATGTGGGGTTAGTGAACATTTTTTCCCAATCTGTAGGTTACTGATTTGTCTTATTGACTATGTCCTTTTCTTACAGAGGCTTTCAGGTTTTTTGAGGTCCAATTTATCAGTTCTTGATCTTAGAATATGAGCCACTGGAGTTATATTTAGGAAATTTCCCCCATGACAATGAGTCAAGGCCCTTTCCCACTTTCTCTTCCATTAGATTCAGTGTATCTGCTTTTATGTTAAGGTCCTTGATCCATTTGTACTTGAGATTTGTGCAAGGTGGCAAATATGGTTCTATTTTTATTTTTCTACATGCAACCAGACTGTTAGACCAGCACCACTTATTGAAGATGCTTTCTTTTCTCCATTGTATATTTTTAGAGTCTTTGTCAAAGATCAAGTATCCATAAGTGTGTGGTTTTCTTTATCTCTATTCACTTATCAGTGATTTTTCACTCATAAAGAAACCTTTGAAACATTAAATCTTTCAAAATTAAGTGCCATCTCAGTTACTGTATCCCATCTGTTGTCAGTTGCCATGCAATTTGTTGTGCAATGGATGCATGCATCCTCTGTATTACAGTATTATTCTTCTGGCATGGAAACAACTTCTTTTAAACTCCATCAGACCCCACAAAATTAAGTAAAACCTTTATCTCTAACACTAATATCTTACAGGAGTCATTGGCCTTTTAGTCATGTCCTTTGCTTATTAAAAACCTGTCAATAAATCTGAATGAATTTAATTGCTTTAGTTTCTATAGTTACCATGGTTACAATGCCCAATGATGAATAAAGAAACTCCTGTCTCTTACCTTACACCAGAGGAAAAGATAGAGTTTTCTTTTTACATCATTTCAAGATGATGATGACAAAGTCCCCATCCAAATGTTCACTAAAAAGCTATTTTCCCTAGAATGAGGTGCCATACACAATTTCTTTGTATGTTTGGTTTAATTATTTTCTCTAATTAGTACATATATGTATTTGTCTTTGTGTTCTGTCCATATAAAAGGTATGGTATTGATTCATTTTTGGCATCTTCTATGGACATTTTTACTAAGGAGTTTCATCCAGGCTAGTAGCTTTGAATATAATTATTAGCTATGTAGTAAATAAATTTCTTCTTTTTGCTTTATCCTCAAAGTTTCACTTACCATATTTATTAGATAGATAACAGATTCCCAAACTTAATTTTGCTGTGGAAATTTTTCAACTCAACCTATTTCTATCTTGTCTTTATTTCAGAGGGACCAGGACCATCCTAGTAGATGAATAACTTGAAACTTAAAGTGATGCTTCAGTCAAATTCTTCCCTTTGTCCTACAAATGATTTACAAAATGCTAATTACTTCTAGTTCTCTTTAGATTTGCTATAGCTGCTGAAGTCAAAGGTAGTTTCATCTCCTACCAGTATAAGGACATAGATTGCTAGGAGCCATTTAGGAAAGGTTAAAAAATAGCATGTTATCTTGCTGAAATAGTTTCAAGAAGGACTGTAAATCTATTATGGATAAGCCCTTCTAGGAAAAGCTGAAGAAGTTACACTTCAGGAAAGACTCCTGCTCTTATTATGCCTTTCCAATTATTATTAAATGCATACAAAATCACCAGGTATTACTGCGCCCTTTTGGGCAGGTTTCTGCAGATCTGTCTTTGTATTGATGTCATGTAGACAAATATATGTAGTGTCACTCCATTGAAGTCTAGATAACAATTCATTTGTTAACATTTATCCTAGGGGCTAACTTTTCACTTGTTCAATAATTCAATCAATCAATCAATCTTATTTTAAAATATAACAAAAAAAACCTATCACATCAAGCTTATCAGACAGACCAATAGAAAGGAATGAGCCCAAGAGAAGGCACATAGCTTAGAGGCAAATTTATTCACACAATCAGCAATCACATTAAAAACACTAAATTGGAAGCCATAATATAAACCTAGAGGACCTGATGCAGATTGATATAGGCCCTGTATATGCTGATCCAGTCCTTTTGAGTTCATATGAGCTAGAGTTCACACTGATTTAGAAAGCCTTATTGTCTCATTGTGTTCCATCCCTTCTGGTTCTTATACTAATTCCACCAAAGTGTTGTCTGGTTCCTTTATCACTTAGGGGAAGGATTTGATGAAGAAATCCCATTTAGAACTGTATGTTCTCTCACTGTCTCTGTCTCTTTCGGTCTCTCTGATTCTGTTTCTCTGTCTCTGTCTTACTGTGTTTTTCTGTCTCTGTCTCTTGCTGTCTTTCTATCTCTGTCTTTGTCTGTGTGTGTGTGTGTGTGTGTGTGTGTGTGTGTGTGTGTGTGTGCGTGGTGTCTGCCTGTAAGGGTCTCTGTATTTGTTATCATCTGCTGCAGAAAGAAGCTTCTCTGAAAATGGCTGTACAAAGCACTGATCTATGAGTATAGCAGAATATCTTTAGAAGTCATTTTATCATCACATTTTTTTCTGCTTTTTGACAAGTATTTTACTTTTACATTGTAATTAAACTTGAATTACATCACTTCTCCCTTTCTATTTCTTCCTCTAGCTTCTCCCACATACCTTCAAATCAACCCTTTTCAGACTTCTCCCTACTTTCAAATTGATAACATTTATTTTTGGATTAGTATTGTTGCATAGGATATGTACACTCATATATATGCAAACTACTGAGTCCATTTGTCATTTATGTGTACATATTTACACGGCTGCCCATATTGTATTCAATAACAAATAATGGGACTCATTATTGAGGGATATTTATCCCTTTTCTTGAAGTCTTTATTTTTTAAATACAAAAAAATGGTTTATTGGAGGCTGATATTTCAGAGTGTGAGTCCATGAACATCAAGGCAGAATATGATAGCAATCAGGAAAGTTGGCATTATGGTAGTACCAGAGAGTTTCCATTCTAAGATAAGGTACAGAGATAGATATCTTAGAATTTTATTGGTTTTGAAATATTAAATCCTACTCCTAGTCCACTTTCTGCAACAAGGCCACACTTCCTAATCCTTTCCAAATTGTTTCACCAACTGGGGAGCAATCATTCAAACACAGGAAGTTCTGGTGGCTAGTATGCTCATTCTAACTATAACAATCTTTCACAGCAGATGAGGACTTATGAGTATCAGTAGTAAATGCTGCCCATGCAAAAGCATAGAATCTCTGACCAGAGCTGAGAGTTGCACTTATCAATGGGAATTAATAAAACCAGTGAGAAGGCAACTCAACTGGAATATTATAAGCTCTCATCAAAATAACAGCAGTAGCTTTCCCCTGACGATATATGACCTCTCCTGCTATGGCAGTATATTTGTAAGGTCCTAAGTGGAACTGGGCTGTAGTTGTTCAGTATGTAACTTGCACATTGTACACAGATTTTTTGTTTTGTTTTGTTTTGTTTTGTTTTGTGTTGCTTTTTGTTTTTTGTTTTGTTTTTTTCAAGACAGGATTTCTCTGTATAGCCCTGGCTGTCCTAGAACTCACTCTGTAGACCTGGCTGACCTTGAACTCAGAAATCTGTCTGCCTCTGCCTCCCAAGTGCTAGAATTAAAGGAGTGCACCACCACTGTATGGCTGTACACAGCTTTCTGGTATCTTTTCCTGGTTTGCATTTGCCCATATGCTTCCTATAATTACTTCCCAAATCAATTTCTTGAATTTGTATTCTGATACTAAATGTTGGTTTTGAGGACAACCAAATAATGATAATGATTTATATATTCTCTGATTTTTTTTCTCCAGAAGAGAAGGAATCCACATGAGAGAGAGAAGAAAGGAGGTTCAGATAATGGATAAAAGTACAAAAATGTATGTATATCATGGTATGAATTAGTGAAATGAAAAAAAATTTAAAAACAAATAAACAAACAAACAAAAGCCACAGATATGTTTTGCAATTCCTAATTCTCTCAGAATAGTTCAAATGGATGATGTTGGAAAAGTCCATCAAGCTCTTTCTTACATCAAATGTTTGGACAGTTTCTTCACATACGTTATTTTTTGTCAATTCTAATACTACTACCTTCATACATAAATTCTGCTTTCAGGAAAGATTATAGCTTGACCCCTTTGGACTTTATAAATCCCACATTATGAGTAAAATGAAATACTAATGATTGATCTTTGCTAATAGAGCATTAGGAAAGTGTTTTATATACAAAAAATGATAAGAAAAGTTATCCAAACTTCTATGAGATTTTGTTTTGTGTTTCTATGGCAATATTTTCCTTCTTTCTAAACAAACTGAGTAAATAAAAAGTGGGTATGATAAACACAAGAGAAAGTGAGAGGTTTAGGTGGCTCTGTACCTGCTGCTGACTGAGAGAAAGTCTCTTTCCTCCTCAGTGCCTTCTAAACAAAACTGCCCTTTCAGGCCAAAATGTAACCGATATAATCAACTTACTACAATATGTTTTGATCTATAAATTGAGTGAACCCCTCCATAATTGCCTTTCATAGAACCATAAAAAGGGAGGTAAAACTTTTAAGATAACTAGAAAAAGAACTAATGCAGTAAGAGCCACATTTGATGCCCATATTAAAGCTTTTTGCTTAAATGGAAATTGACTATACAAATGTACTTTCATAGCCTGAACATTTTAACATTTGAGTAGGAACACAGAAAATAAGATTCTGCATTGTGAGACATTATGAAATAGAACACATTTAGTTCAAACACCAAGAATTCTATAAATGGGAATTTAATTACAAGAAGATTATGCCAACAACTTTCATGGCTTTGTGACTATGGAAAAAACAATCCATGTATGGAGAAACTTTAAATTTAAGTACAAATGTCCAAAGGCAAACATAGATGCTTCAGTCTTTATAGAAGGTTCACGATTTCCTAAGTAATTTAACATTAAGCTCATTCATCACGAAACATTCTATACTACATCATATGTTCAGGTTATACTCTCATATTTTCTTATTATAAATAACCTTAAGGAACAGATTTAAGAGGTAATCTGTGGACTGAATTATTACTTTATAAAAATTCACCTTGAAGCTTGAATCTCAGTATGACTATTTTAGAGAAACAAACACCTCTCTTATTATTGGGCTTTAAGAATCCTGGAATAATTTTCTTAATTGCAAGTTTCTAATATTCTGGTAACAAGAAAGGCTGTTGACCCTGTATTTTCATTTGAATGTCTTAGTATTATATCTCCAGTGATCTATAATCAGGTGATTTTTACCATTGAAATGTTTATGTTGCTAAAAATCTTATGAAAGATATGTAATAAGTGAATATGTGGTAATGCTCTACAATGTACCACTATGTTTTTCTCTATTTAAGTTTTTGTATCCTCCAAGATACTAATATATTAAACTTAAGTAGCTTAATAATCTCATGCCATGCTTAGTTTTATTGTCAAATTTACAGAAAGCACATGTTATTTAAGTTGTTACTATAAAGAAAAAAAATAGTTCTCCTCCAGTGAGGAAGGTATAACTGTTTGGATTATAGGAAATGCATGTATACTTGTAACTCATTTATTGAATTATTAATATTTGTTAAAATTATAAAGAATAGTAAATCCTTTCTAGCTACAACATTCTCTTAACCCAAATGTAATTCTTAACACAGCTCTCATACCTCATCAGAATCAGATATGAACAAAAAGGAAAGAATTGAAGTTAAGAGAATTTATTTAGTAAAGATTAATGACATTTCATCCCTTTAACCAATACATGAAAGATTAATTCAATCATCAATTTAGAAGTTGCCACAAATTATACCACATAGCTAGGTATGATCAGTGTTAGCTATAGTAAAACATACTTTAAGTGTAAGCCAAACAGCTTAATATTGAAAGAAAATTCTAGATAGAACTTCTATACACAGAGATAAGTCAATGTCTCTTATCAAGAGAAGTCCTTATTACTAGATAACTTAGCAGGTATATTTAAGTAGAAAGCAAACTTATTTGTCATACAGTATGGAGTATTATTTAAAAATTATGTCAAATTCCTCTTTCCACACTGTAATGGAGTAAGAAACCTGTATAGTACAGTGTGTATTTACAACACAGATTGCTGGATATGTCAGTCTCACTATTGAAATATTCTACTCATTAAAGATCCCTTTGAAAATAGCATTGCTCACTGACAATGTACTACTCAGCAACTACAACAGAGATTACTAAAAGATTAGTGTTGTTTTCATGTCTACCAGCACAACTACCATATCACAGCCCATTGATCAGAAGTTGATTTTAATTAAAGTCTCATTATCCTATTTTGTATTTTGACAAAAATACAATAATGCTACCCTAAAGCTAAATTTTATGACTAAAGCTGCCAGTAGCAATGGTGCCTATAATGGATCAAGACAATGGGAATTCTGAACTTCCAATAAACTATTTACCATTCAATAAGACATTAAAATATTCATCATCCATTAGAGAAATATATATATATACATTAGTTTCAAGTTTTGGAGAACTTGACTGCCACCCTTATTCATGACATAATAAAATCCAAGATTTCAGTGTGCAAAGCAATTGTACATGTTGTGTAAGTAGAAAGTGAAGTCTAGTTGGAAATACCATCTACAGATGTATCTGGATGATTGCTAGTCAATGATCAAACTTTAATGTAAAAGGAGTGGTTTCTTACATATAAGTAGAATGGTCCTATTGAGATTAATTCTGTTCCTGATGAACACTCTGGATTCTTTGCTTGAATGAGACCAGAAGATTTAGAATAGCATATGAATTTAATTGATATATACTGAATTGCTTTGCAAGAATCAAATCCAACTACAGATAAAAATGGACTTGAGATCTATATAGAAGAAAGACTTCATGCCTACAGAGCTTGAATTTTCATAAAATAGTCTATAAATATGGAAAATGTATTTTTTATCACTTTATTTTTGCATTCATTCCCACATTCAGTTTTATTAGTCAGAAGTTCTTAGTTGAGGCAAAAGATGCCATGCACAAGGATATTATATAAGTTGAAGTTTTTTAGAGGTAAAGTACTTTGATTATGGTATATGCTCTTTTAGACATAATGCTATAGCACTTTTAATGAACATAGTATATACTGATTTTAAATGCTCTAAAAAACAAAAGCAACATTGTTAGTAACCTAGCCTGAAATATATTAACTATACATATAAGTATTTTGTAACATAATTAGATACAGATGATGGAATAAATGTTAGGGTTTTTGATGTTTAATATTCATTGTCAACATTAATATTAGAGCAATATTAGTGTTGAGAGACATTTAGAAGATTAGTTAAGTATACTTCTTTGTATGTCTGTGAAGGGCTTTCCAGAGACCATTAGATCATTAAAGCTATAATCTGACCAATGGTAATCCATTGATAGATCCAAAACTGAAAGACAATAGTGGGAGGCAGTTTTACTAAGGAAGCTATAACTTTCCTGCAAGAAGTACATCAACGGTGCCATGTATTTCAAAGATAGTTGTTGGACTTAACACCCCCACCCCATTACTATTTGCTACTTTCTAGTCATGAAAAAATTAAGCGCTTCCTTTTACATGTTTTTCTATCACAATGTTCTACTTCACCATAGGCACAGAAACAATACTGCTAGTCAGTCATAGACAGCATCCTCTAACACCATGAGCCAAAATAAATGCCACTAATTATGTCCTTGTGTGACTTGGGTCCTGGATTCCTGAAAGGAAAAAAAATGAGGAAATGAGAAAAGGAACTACACTAATGAAATGGAAGATGCAGGAACCTATAAAAGCTGAGCTACTGTGGGATGGGCTATCAGATAGAGAAGGCAGAGTATCTCAGATGCTCAGCATGTTTAGTATGTACTGTTGATCAGGGAAATAGGTTTATTGCATACAGATCAACACAGAGATTGGCATCATGGTACAGAGCTTGTCAAAGAGACAAGTTTAGTTAATCTACGTTGAAACATTATGTGCATGGAAGGAGTCTTCACTCCATAAGTAAACAGGAGAAGAAAGTTAAATGGACAACTTTTACTCGAGTATCAGCATTCACACTTAGACAAGAGCCTTAGTCATGGAAAGCTTTACCACTCCTATGACACTCTAGGACATAAGTTCTTCAGATGGCCATACCCATGCCATAGAATGCACTCATACAAGATTTTACTCTCTCACACTTCAAATTATTTCTTTTGTCACAATGATACAAACAGGATTTGAGGCTGTATAATAAAAACAAAATGATTTGACCTCACATTTTCTCCCATTCTACATAAAATCTACCCAGGCAAAGCCATCTAAAAATCAAAGCAAGAAGCCAGCAACATAATCCAGAAAGAGACAAAACAGTCATTCAAAACATATTCAGGCTTCAGAAGTGTGAGAAATAAATTGCAATTGCTTAAACCACACAGTTTGTGAACTTGTTATAGCAGCATGAAGTAAAGCAGAAGAATGGAAATAAACAGTGTTTGTATTTCACACGATGTTCTGTTTATTTATATTTTTAGTGTGACAGTCTATGAGCCTGTTTTATAACAGTACTGGTAGTATTGAATAAACTCATTTAGTGTTATGTAGGGTGTAGTTGTGGTTTTGTATTCCACCGACTAGCAAAAAAAAAAAAAATGAGGTTATTTAATGTTGCCTTAGCTTAAGGAGGGTCCCGGGAAAGAGAGAAATGGGAACAGCGCGGATTCAGTAATGACTCAGAGTCAGTAGTGAATACAAGCTGTCAGTTCAAGTGCTCTCTTTTTGCCTCCAAAATATCATCATTCTTCCTTCTTCTCTCTTCCCTTTTTCCTTCTTTTTCATTCTGACCAGCAAGCCTGATTCAAGTATTTTGTTTACTAAAGCTACAGACATTAATGGTTTGGTCTTTTTTATTCATCTTTTCGAAATCATTTAATTTGCATAAATTCTATGAATCCCAGATCATTAATCCCAACATTGCTTCCTTTAAACAGAAACTAAACACCAAGCAAAAGCACATATCTTTACAAGTTTTACACAGTCTGTTTTTCCTGGCTAGCTGGGCACCAATCTGTGCTTTTCTAGTACAGTAGATAGCAATCTTTAGAAACTAATTTCATGTAAGAACAGAAAGGTGACATAATACTAAAGTTAAAATAATTTCTTACAAAGATTTTTTTATTGGATAATTTTATGTATTTCAAATGTTATCCCCTTACCTGGTTTCCCCTCCAGAGCCCACCCACCCAACCATTCCCATCTCACCACCCTGCCATTCCCCTACATTGAGGAATCAAGCCTTCACAGGACCAAGGGCCTCTATTGATGCCAGACAATGCCATCTTCTGTTATATATTCAGCTGAAGACATGAGTTCCTCCATGTGTACTTTTTGGTGGTTGGTTTAGTTCCTCGGAGCTCTTGGGGAGTATGGCTGGTTGATGTTGTTGTTCTTACTATGAATTTGCAAACCCCTTCGGCTCCTTCAGTACTTTATTCCACCCCTCAAGTTGAGGACCCCAAACTCAGTCCAGTGGTTGTCTGTGAGCATTTATCCACTTCTGTGTTTGTCAGGCTCTGGCAGAACCTCTCAGGAGACAGCTATAACAGGCTCTTCTCAGCAATAAATTCTTGGTATCACCAATAGTGTCTGGGTTATGTGTCTGTATATGGGATGGATCCCCAGGTGGTGGCCTTTGCTTCAAATTTATACAAGTAAAGCAGCTAGCTTTTTCTAATACCTTACGGGGCATTGTCATCTCTAGTTCTCTAAGTACCTAGGAAAACAAAGTAGGAAACATTTTATATGCTTATATATCATCTTTTAACTCTCTAATCTTTTTTTCTTTAACCTAGGAATTCCATGGTCTCATGTACTCTCCTTATAATACTATTTGTTTCTAAATCATGTACAAGCTTTCCTCCTAGAAGGTAAACCCATCTACAATTTGCTTTATTTTTTTTATAGAAGGGGGTTTCTTTTCCTATCTATGCCTTTTCTTCTTGAGACTTTAACTCTTTATTGTTGGTGTCCCCAAGTTCACCCTGGCTAGTTAATGCTGCAGTCATTGGACCAGAAGGTTCATGTATCTCCTTGTATTCCAATTTCAAAGCCAACTCTAGCAATGAGCAATTTCTACATACGGTCATGTAGGCTTTTATGACTCTTTTATGATGATTCTATCTAAATCCTTTCCTATGGCCCTACATGTCTGTTCTTCAATACCCAACAGCCTCATGGGTGTCTCCATTCCTCATTCCTAAAAACCACATCTCTTTTGTTTATTATAGAGTGATTAGCTTTGAGTTGTGGGGGAAGTATATTCCGCAGAAAGAGACATTGAAAGTAAAACATATAGATGAGACAGCACATCAGTTTCAGGCCAACACATGGGAATCAATGGCCTGGCAATGATCTAGGGGTAGGAACTGAGTCTCATCACCCCTTAAGCAGAGAGCAGTAGTTGCTCTCTGGCTTGTAAGAGCAGGAAGTCTCTAATAACACAGGTAAGACTGATGAATATGGTAAAGGCTTTTAGTGTCAGGTAACCACGTTTTAAGAAAGAACAAAACACATGAGAAAAAAGACACTAGGTGAGATTTTATTATCTCATTTACTTCTTATACATATCCTGAAAAATGTAGTAAGTGTTTTTCTAGGGGTTCATTTTATTCATTTTGAGAGTGGGCAGTGAATTCATTGACTTTTAACCATCATAAATTTTCATCTGTTGAAATGAAATGCTAAAGATAATTTGCTTTCAGAGTATTTGTATTTCATCAAAATAAATGAAAATCTTTAAGTTAGATGCTTTCAAACATTGCACAAATTCACTATTAAGTCCTTTTGAATTGAAACTTTTAAATCTTTGTCCAAATAATTTCAATATTTAGAGTTTCATTTTTCCTTTTTCATGTAAAGTCAATTTTTTTTAAAAAAAATCACATTTAGTAAGAACAAAAAATCCTCTATAACCATTCATGTGCCTTTGTGCAAGATAATTTGCACTTACGTTTGGAAAGCTTGGCATAAAGGCTGTAATGTTACTTGTGTCACTTTGAGCAAGAACGGTATGTGTCTAGAAGCAACACATGCCTATCCTTAGGTCACAAGTAAACTTACTTTGTTAGAACAGCATGAAAATAAAACAAGGAGGAAATGGAAAATTTGAAAAAGTTATGCCAACACTTAAAGGTGCTGAAAAAGTAATATGTTGGTGTAGTTAAATTGCTTACAGAATTTCATCTCATTTTATAAAGGTATTAGAAAAATTGATAAATAAAATTTCATAGTACCAAAATTTTGGTATTAATTAAACAAAAGGATACAGGTATTATGGAGCTTAACACTTTCTTTTTTTCTGATCAATCATGTGCCTGCTCTGCAAGTGGGTATTCTTGCTTGGAACTGTGTCAAGGGTCAGGGGACCATATTTGGGGGAGCATAGAGCATTTTACCTATGTGTAAAGCTCCTTTTGATTTGCTATTTAGGAATATTGTGTAACTGCTCCCTAAACATGCTTATATCCATTGGCTGCTACTGCCATTATCCTTGTTCTGAGAAGATTCTTTCCACACTAAAGAAAAGTTAATACAAAAAGAAAGGATATACCTTGTGAAAGGTTGTTAATTAATTGTTTCACAAATATTTAGCAAGCATGCAGACAAATGGTATATATACTCTACACTGGAAATGACTCAGTGAACTAAATATATTTAATCATTTTTAGGATTATATTTGTTTACCTATTCCAAGCATGTAATAGTGGTGTTTCTTTGGATTAAAGGATTTATACAGGAAAACAAGACATGGAATGTAAACAAATCCTCAGAACCAATATGTATGTACATTGAATTTTAATATTATGACATATACTCTTGAAGCAGACAGAATAGTCAGAAAATCTTATAAAAGGACTGGAAATCACCTAGTTAATTTCCCTAATTGTACATACCAGAATGTATGAAGCATAAGGAAATAGAACTAAATGTCTGGGTCTGAAAGCTAGTCCACATCAGTAGTAGTAGTAGTAGTAGTAGTAGTAGTAGTAGTAGTAGTAGTAGTAGTAGTAGTATGAGGTCCAGACTGTACTGAAGATACGGCATTGCAATCTCTTGATGGTAGAAAGCTAACAACACCATTTTCACACATCTATGTTTCTTTGACCCATGTCCGACAGGGTACCTTTTCATCTGCTAGAGGCTGTGAGATGAAAATCATGTTTCTAACTCATTAAGAAAGTGAAGCCAAGTTCTTAAACTTCCCTAGAAGGAGCTTCAGAATAAACAATAGTGAGAAAACAAAAGACATGTAAAAACTCATGATAGTAAAGTACCTTCCTATAAATACGTTTTTCCTGTAGGTGGTTTATAAATTCCTTGACTTTAGGGAATACACACCGTGGACTCAGTTAAATTATTACTTTATGGAATTTTACTCAAAAAAGGACCAACAATATTTTAAGTGTCCTTTGTTAATCATCCTTCTGAAAACACGGCAGCACCAGAAATAGAGGGGTATCCCTTTGCTAGTGAGTTATCCACAAAAGAATGATGTCGACCTATTCTAAAATGAGGATTGAAGTTCTTTTTTTTTAACCACTGACATATTTATTATATGTTTTACAGAAACACAGAAAGAGATATGCCTTCATGTATAAGCATGGCCTCTCCAACTGTCAAGATAAATGCTTTAAACATAAAGTGTTCACAATCCATTCTAAACTCTAAAAATAAGATTCTGTGGAATTCTGTGAAATTTAGTTTAAATTACTATGTGTATAAAACAGAAAGGCTTATAGTCTATCTCCTGTTTCATCAACACATTTCTATAGCTGTAAACATGCTGGAAGTAGATTTATGCTATTCGTTTTTGTCTACATTGACATAATTTTATATAAATCCACATATGTAGCATATAAAATTATTTTACTATGCTTGTTATTTTAATGTTCAAGGTTTTTGGTTAAAGCTTTCTAACCAAGTGCTTATACCGGGTACATGTTAGTTCAACTGAAGTTTGCCAAGTAATACTCAAACTATTTCAAAACTTACAATGTTTGGAAATAATACCGTAATTAATGTCAAAAATACAGTGAGTAATGTTAAGGGAAAAATTTGCACAAAAAGCAAAAATTGGCAATAAGAGCCATTTTGCTGGTCTCGCAAAAAGTTGTAATAAATCATTCTGCACTGGCAGTATTTGCTCATTTTCACCATCAGTAACAAACAATTTCCAACTGCAAAACCTCTCCCAGTGAATTACACCTGAGTGCTCATTAGTGTGGTAGGTCTCCCAGTGAAAAGCCAGACAAGCTGACTTCCAATGCTGTGAATCAGAGGACCTGAGGGGAAGAAGATGAACGAGGCATCTTCACTTGTGGTCTTATTAAACAAAAGACACAGAACAAGGCTAGGGAGAAGCAGGCATAAACTTTTCTCACCACAGGTTAGAGAGTAATATGAATGATTACAGTCCTGAAAATAAACAAAAAGAACACAAAACCTCAAATAATCCTATGTTTAATTGGTCAGAAACATTTTACAAAAAAAGAATAGAAATTTCAAAGTCACAGTTCAAATAAATGACTTAAAGAACTTTGTGCTGATTATTATTTTTTTTAATGTTCTGAATATGTTGACCTCATGGAAAAAGTTATGAGGAATTTTAGCTTTTAATTTGACTTTCAAAGTACAAATGTAGTTATATTATAGGGAAAATGAATTTTTTTTCTTTTCCCAGATATACCATGTTCTCTGTAATAAACAGGTTTATACTTGTTAATTATGTTAAATAAACATATAAGCAGATGAGTTTACTACTTAAAGAATTTTAAAGGCATTTGATAAATAATGAATTAATGGAGAAAGACTGTGATTTTACTCACTGGTATTTAAATATAATTAACAACACACAAAAAATACAATCATATGTACAATGTTAGAGTTTAGGATTAGTTCTAAACATAGATAATTTTCATAGGTACACATGTGTATAGCCATGCTCACTTATTAGAAAAGCAATTCTATTTGTACTTAAAAGGAAAGGTTATCAATCCAGAGACATTTTTGAGAGTTAAGTACAGACATAAATTATCCCTGCATGAATCCTCTCCTCTATCTCTTTTTGTTCAAACATTTTACTACACAATTCAGATTTCCATGGGACTCTTTAGTTCAACCTGGACTATTCCCCCAGCTTCAGCTTTCCAAGTTCTGAGATTACAGATTTTTACCACCACACCTAGGTGGGAAATGTTTTTTTAAATTCCTACTATGTTTTACAGAGAAAATATCCCAGAGGCTTCCGGCTGTCCTCACAGAGCCTACTGTGTTTTCAGAAACTTATTCTACGAATATGATATATTTTCTTTATTTCAATTTCCTTTTTTAAATGCTTACATGACTTGTACATTTGCCAGTAAAATTTCAACATTAAACACAAAATGAAGAGAAAAGAGTAGAATTGAATGAAAAATAAAATAAGGTAAAAATCATTCTCTTACAGTTTGAGAGGCAAAAAAATCCCAAATCAATCCTTGACTTTTCCCAAGGCTTGGAAGCAGAATTTGATTCCCAGATTCTTTCTAGATCCAACCAAGTCACCTGCATCGAACAGGAAAGATTATCTTAGACATCTAGGTGGTAGGTCATGCCTCTTACTCCGGTGTATGAAAGGCTGATGACTTTGAGGGCAGACTTAGCTATTTGAGACCTTTTCTCAAACAAAGCAAAGTTCTCAATTGCCACTACAGAGGTACTGTTGCCAAATAAGCTCCTACTCATAGATAATAGAGCTAAGACTTAAAGATTTTAATACATATTTATTATGGCCTTCCTCATAATATTTTTAATCACCATACTATTTTACGCTTCTTTGGATGTGGGAACTTCAAATATCTCTTAACGATACAATGTGTACAGTTTTGTTTCATAATTGGCTTATGTTGGTTAAAATTCTTTTCCATTATTTGAAATAGATTTTTTTCAACATTACCTCTGAGAGTAAAATTATTCATATCAGGTCTATAATGGTAACAAATAGTTTATGAAATTTTAAATTAAGACATGATACATAAAATCCATGTAAAATTCACTCCTTTTGTGCCATTTTTAATAGATTATGTCTTAGACAATTTAAAGTGTTGATATATAATAATAAAACCCAAAATGTAACTTTCATAGGGGATTTGATATTTATTTAACGCTTCCATAGAATAGTGCAGATTATGAACATAGCAAATGGATCCCAGTTGTACACTGTTGCAGGCCAGTGGCAACAATAAGATTGGGTTATATGGAATATGGAGTCAGGAGGAAATTGGCTAGCCATAATGTTACCTTAGTTCACATGGAAGGGTCTTCAAAAATTAGACAGCACTCAAGTGTGATCACTCAGCCATCTTGCATCTAATAATACTTTTTGTTACAAGCCAACAGGTAGAATAGGTGAGGCAAAACCCCTCCCCCAAATTCGTCAGCATGTGGGCCCAATCAGCAGCTCCTTATTCGATCTCTGGAGGTGGGACTTCCGATGTAACTGGAACCAGGAGAGAGGTGTGGCAAATAGCAGGAGGTGGTCAGAGAGGTGTGGTTATGAGAGGCAGGCCAGGGTCAAGCAGGAGGGTTACAATACACAATGAACAGGAACAATAGGGAGGCATTTTAGTATTGAGAGCATTTTAGTATTGTAACATTTAGGAGTTAATAGTCTCCTTACACATAAGCATACAGGCACATGTGTACATGTACATGCACATGTGCACACATATTCAAACAAACAAGATGCAATGAAAGGAACTAAATATAAAGCACATTAATGTTTAATCTCCAGAAAAATAGTGAAGCAAGGAAATGAGTACCAGTGCATAATTTCTGTAAAATGGTGGGAGAATGAGGTATAAATGCATCGATTAAAAGGAATGGTGTTCTCTTTGTTTGTTTTCTTCTTCAGTTGAATGATGACTAATTAGTATTTCCAAAGAATGTTATGAAAACACATCCTTCTTGATATTAGGCATTGATGTTAAAAAATATGAGGTATCAAATCAATGATAGACTCACTAAGTCTTGAAAGAATATGTCCTCAATTTGTGAGAAATATAGCACTTGTTTCAACAAAACAAATATGGTTGATGAGACTTTCATTGGGATTCTAGGTAAAGAATTCAGAGTTAAAATTTTCTTCAAAATTGTACTCTTAAATAGATTCTCTGTCATTGCTCAAGTCAGATTTTTTGTTAGTTCCATTAGGACATATAAAACACCCTCCCTAATGACAGACTCATTCTTAGAGTCTCACACAAATATAATACTTTTCCGACAGTGTTTTATTTCTTTAGATCCTGTGGTTTCCTTTCTCTGACTTTGTTATAAATATGGTAATTGAAACTCAACAGAATGCTGAAGAATTGGCAATATATAATTTCATTAAAATGTGTTTTAAGTGACTCAGTTAAAATTTTAATTCACTCCTGACATCTTTTAGAATTGCAGTGTATTTTCAAAATGATATTTTAATCTGTAAAATTAAAAATAGCTTCATCAGTAAAAGAGATTGTAAGATGGATGAGGGGCAGTGATCTGTGACTGTCCCTGGTCTCTCACATCTGCAATAAAGTAATTCAAAGAAAATAGAGAACTGAGACAATAATTGTGCAGAAATAATGAGTTTCACCTGCAAAGAGAACAGTGACACTCGCTCCACACTCTTTTTTTTCACACTCTACTAAACTTAAGACTCATTCATCGATGCCTCTGGGACTTTCCCTGTCTACACTGGGCATTTCTTACATTCCAACTCAGTCTGTTCAGTTGTGGGATGAAGGACAGAGTGTAATTAGTCTGTTGCTTAAGGGAAGTCAAATTTGCAGTGGATTTCAATGAAAGAGAAAAATAATACCAAAACCTCTTCCCTCAAAAAATAAAATGAGAATACAAAAGAAAAAAGAAAAAAACAGGGTAAGGTTACTCTGAGCACAAACTTCATTCTGTATAAAGCATTTTAAAATTCATCATAAGAGAGTTGTTGTTGTACAGTCTCCATTCTTTAGGGTCTGGTCACTGAAAAGGTTGATATTTGTTATAATCAATGTGTCTAAATAGAAAAGAATATCTCATTAATTGTATGGCTTATTTGTTCTTTTATAGATCAAGAGAATGAAATCCAAGAAGATGGAAAATTATTGACCTATCAGCTTGTACATTTGATTTCACTGAAAATCACAATTTTTGTATGTTTAATCATTTCAAGCTGCAGAAATAACAATAAAATGTGCATGCTATGTCACTATTTCTTTAGAGTTAAAACATTCCTTTCTAGGAAGATGAGGAAGTCTCAGAAGACATAAGAAGGAATATGAAGAGTCAGAACCACTTATGAAATTGAAGAACCTGAAAAAATTCTAAAAGTTCCATGAGTTAGGAGGTCCCCTCCCCAAAGCTATATGTACAGTAAATGCAAATACTATGCAGAAGCATTTCTTGAATTGAGCTTCCTGGAAGTTGGGCAGAGAGCTTTAACTATGTGTCTTTATTAAGTCTATGGAAAAGTGGGCTTTGTCAGGATGCCACAATACTCCAGTCCCTCATTCTCGTGTAAGCAATCCCAATAAACTGAATAATTCATGTGACTAGACTTGGTGAAATTTTCTTTCTTTTTTTCTCTCTTTCTTTCTTTCTTTCTTTCTTTCTTTCTTTCTTTCTTTCTTTCTTTCTTTTGTCAATGTTTTATCTAGGGTTAAAATGATTGTTCACTACTCTCCAGGACAAGTGAAACCAAAAGACAGGATTGCTTAAAAAAGAAGCAGCTCTGAAGACTGGTAGTCAAGCATCTAAGATGATGAGTTTAGTGGGATATATATATATATATATATATATATATATATATATATATATATATATTCATTTCAGCTTGCTGAAGTGTCTGTGATTTATTTTATTACAAAGCTTAGAGAGTCATCTGGAATCATATTCTTAGGACATTAATCTTATTCATGAGGGCTCCACACTTATTCTTCATCTCTAAACATCCCTACCACTTGCTAATACTATCTCATTGAGGTTAGAATTTTAGTACGTTAATTTAGAGGTGCCATGAATATGCAGATCATAACAGATGAGTTATGAGTCTAGTTGATTCCATTGCTGTCTCAAAAAAATCTTTTAATCCCTTGCAATGCTTTTGTTCATGTTCTCTTATGGATAATAATCATGTCCTTTATTTTATAAGATAGTGAGAGGATGTTATTGAAGTGTTAATATGTTTTTTATTGCCCTGATATTTTCATATTCTCTTTTTTTAAAAAAAGTAAACAAAATTTTTTTCTTCATTACAAGGGCAAAAGGAAAATCATACAAGAAATTAGATCCCAGAATACTGCATATGCTTTGCTAGTTATCCATTGCCCAAAGTTAGGAATATTCATGCAGTTAATAATCAATGTGGATTCATTCACCAAGGACTATTTGTTGAACAACTTACACAAATATATTTGGATATTTCAATTTGTGTTTTAGGTTTTCCCTTTGTTTATCTATTTGTAAATGACAAAGTATTTATAAATGACATGAGGACATACAATAAAAAGCCGATTTTAACTGCAAATATGCATTACATATATAAAATACTCTATCTCCTGAAAGGCAGAAAAGTTCATAAAAGAATATTTAACAAAAGTATGGAAGATCTATAAGTATTTAAAGGAGTGTCAAATAGTTACTTATCTCAAATTTAATTCAATTTTAAGTATTTTGATGTTTTTAATTGAAATACTCCCATTTCTCCTTCCAGTGTGCCAAAACTAATAAAATAATGAGCCAGGCAGGCAAAATAAAATATGTATACTTTGAAAAATGCATTCTCTCAGTTTGTAACATATGATCTTTGACACCATTCTAGGCCTTAAACTACCTAGTCTTCCAAAGCTGATATAGAAAAATGTGAAAGGTTTTGTGTTTTAGCTATAAACTGAAAGTTGAAAGTGAATTTGCTAACAGTTTTGGTTTACTTAAGGGCTTTACATGGCTTGTGGCTAGCCACTTGTCACTGTTTCCACACATGGTCTCTTAATCCCTTTAAAATGACATAATCATTGATTCCTTTGTGCCTTTATGAGTTGATTTAACTCCACAGATCTTCTTAAGGGCTCCATAGCCAAGCATATTTAATCAAATTGAGTTTATAGACAATTAGTCCATGGTTAGGAGATTTGATTACAGAGACAAAACAGTGCAAGGTAAAAATGATGTAGACGTAATTTATGTATCCATATCTAAAACATTTAAGAGATGGTACTTAAACAATAAAAGCAAATGATCTTCTGAGAATCTTAAAGAACACAATAATGTTATAATAATGATTCTGTTGAACAATATGTAGGTAATACAAAATGTTCTTAATGAGCAAATTCATTAGAGAGTACAAAAGTGGCCTTGGGGTTATTGATGTGTATCTGCTTAACCTGAAATCAATTTTTAAAATTCATCAACCTCTACTGAACTATGACTGTATGTTTTACCCATATGTGGCTGATGTCAGTATTGAGTTTATGAACATATTTTTTCAAGATATTCCCTCTAAAAACAAAGAGACAGTTCATATTCTAAATGTGATTTATGTAAGGTGGTAGTGATTATATCATCACGTGGCCTATAATTGTTTTATTTCTTTAAGGTGAACTATTAAGAAACCAGGCTTTCATTCAGCAGAATACTCTCTTCCATGAATGAACCCTGTCCTTGTCAGTGATATAGAAGCAATGCTGCAGACACTAGAAGAGCATTTCTGACAAAACAACCAAAATATTAATGGAGTGAGACTCGGAAAGCCAGTAAAAGGATAGGATCACTTTGACATCAATTTGTAAGCATGAGACAGTATAATTGATACCTGAATTTTAGGAATTTTTGCCTCTGGCTCACTTCTGATAGGATTCATTAGATAAGTAACTGATAGTAATATAAACTATAATAGGGTGAATTTTCATATTCACGTATAAAGTTGAATTGAAGTTGTTTCATTAATCTTGACAAATTATCAAGGGCAGAAACTATGCAACCAATGAGAATTTCAATAGACACCTGTACTGGCTGGTTTTGTGTGTCAACTTGACACAGGCTGAAGTTATCACAGAGAAGGGAGCTTCAGTTGGGGAAGTGCCTCCATGAGATCCAGCTATGGGGCATTTTCTCAATTAGTGATCAAGTGGGTAGGGCCCCTTGTGGGTGGTGCCATCCCTGGGCTGGAAGTATTAGGTTCTATAAGAGAGCAGGCTGAGCAAGCCAGGGGAAGCAAGCCAGTAAAGAACATCCCTCCATGGCCTCTGCATCAGCTCCTGCTTCCTGATCTGTTTGACTTCCAGTCCTGAGTTCCTCTGGTGATCAATAGCAATGTGGAAGTGTAAGCTAAATAAACTCTTTCCTCCCCAACTTGCTTCTTGGTCATGATGTTTGTGCAGGAATAGAAACCCTTACTAAGACAACACCCAAAGATTTTTCTTGCAAAACTTGCAGAAGCTTTATGAGTTTCTGGCACTAAAGGACCATTGGCACACTCACTTTCATCATTTTTCTCAAACTCCTTGAAAAGGACCCACCAAAATGGTCCCGCAGAATTGTTAATTAGCAGTTTTTTTCAAAATTAAATATTTAAGTTAATACTATTTTTCTTTGCAAAATGTCTACTTCATTAGTCATGGGAACAAAATGAAAATCCAAATACTTCATATAATATTAATATCAAATGTTCTTTAGTGATACATAATACCATGACTCATAAGTATTTTTGTTGAAAAAAATAGAATGAGGCATTAAAGTGTGTGCTATACAGGAGAAGACATTTTTGCTTTTTTATATCGTCGAAGTCAAACTATAACTTGTTCTAGAACCTGGAAATATTCAATGCTATAGAAAATTTATTACAATTCCATATCATTGTTTTTATTTTAACATTTAATAGTATCATTTATAAGAAATCCTACATACAAATAGCACAAAAAATAATAATTTTGGTGCTAGAAAGATGACCAAGCAGTTAAGATAACTTGTTGCTCTTGGAATGGACCTATGTTCAGTCTCCATAGTCCACATTAGGCACCTCACAAGTGCTCACAAGTGCCTATAACTCTAGATTCAGGAACCTAATGTTTCTGGTACCCAGAAAGACCTGATTACATATATGTGTGTATATGTGTCTGTGTGTGTCTGTGTGTGTGTATACATAAATACATATACATATATAGTCTTATATGTAAGACAGACTATATGAAGCATATATATATGTATATATATGCATATATAAACACAAACTTACACACATATTCACACAAACCTAAACTTCATACAAATCTCTAGAAAACAAAAATGTTATTGTGTACACATTTCATGCAATCCAATTATTAATACATACAAAATAACTCATTTTATATAAATGATAAACAGGCTGAGAAAGAAATTGGAGAAACAACTCCCTTCACAATAGCCACAAATAATATAAAATATCTTGGGGTAACTCTAACCAAATAATTGAAAGATTTGCATGACAATAACTTCAAATCTCTCAAGAAAGAAATTGAAGAAGATCTCAGAAAATGGAGAGACTGCTCATTGACTGGCAAAATTAACATAGTAAAAATAGCCATCCTACCAAAAGCAATGTACAGATTCAGCGCAATTCCTATCAAAATACCAGCACAAAACTTCAAAGACACGGAAAGAACAATTCTCAAACTCATCTGGAAATGGAAAAAAAACCAGAATAGCAAAACAATTCTTAACAGTACAAGAACGGCTGCAGGATTCACCATCTCTGAGCTCAAGTGTACTACATAGCAATCATGATAAAACATGCATAATATTGGTACAGAGACAGATATGTTGATGAATGGAATAGAATTGAAGACCCAGAAATAAAACCACACATTTATGGACCCTTTATCTTTGATAAAGAAGACAAAAGTATAATGGCAAAAAGAAAGCATCTTCAATAAATGGTGCTGGTCTCTATGTAGAATAATGAAAATAGATTTCTCACCTTGAAGTATGTCAAAGATACTCAAACTTGAAATTAAATGTGTTTATTTCTTTTATAATAACTTTTCTGTGATTTTTTGAGAAGTTCATATCATGCACCCAGTCCCACTCATCTTCCCACCTCACCATATCTGCCCTCTTCCCTGTTAACCTTCCCCCAAATTAAACCAGGAGGAAGAAAGAAAGAAGAAAAAGAAAGAAGAGAGAAAAAAAGAAAGAAATATTTTTATTACAGTGATTTATTGGTCTGGTTCTAGGCTTCTGTATTCTGCAACTACATTATAATGGATCATCAGTAGGACTCCTCATGGATATTCTTTTGTTGTTCCATGTTGTGGGGAGCCGCAGCTGCCACCCTATATACATATAAATTGAACACCTGGTCTCTGGCCAGAACAGAGAGCATTGATAAACAAGCCCTTAGTTGGAAAAGCTGAGTGCCTCTAGTTTGTGATGCAAGCTGGCATGATTTCTCATAGCCTATTATGCTTTGCCACGCAGCCGATGCTGATTGGGACCAGGGAAAGTATTTAACCCACAAGGGCTGAGGGCTAGATAGAATTAGGAGTAAGTATATAGAGATAGGAGTAAGTATGTAAAGATAGAAGTAAGATGTAAGAATAGGAGTAAATATAGATGTAAGAGATAGATAGGAGTAAGTATGTATAATTAGGAGTAAGTATGTAGAAAATAGAAGTAAGTAGATATAGAAGTAAGATGTAAAGATAGATTAAGTATGTAAGGATAGAAGTAAGTTGTAAGGATAGAAGTAAGATGTAAGGATAGAAATAAAATAGAAGTAAGATATAGAGAATTAGGAGTAAGGATGTAGGGAATAGAAGTAAGATGTAGGAATAGAAGTAAGATGTAAGGAATAGGAGTAAGTAAGATGTAGAGAATAGGAGTAAGTAGGAAATAGGAGTAAGTAAGATGTAAGTAGTAAGATAGAAGTAGTAAGATAGAAGTAGTAAGATGTAAGTAGTAAGATAGAAATAAGTAAGATGTAAGAAGCAAGATTACAAGTTTCCTTATTAAACTGCATGGAGAAGAGCTCGTTGTTGCCTCCTTATTTCCGCGGCCAACACCATGTCCTAGAGATCTTAAAGCTTTGGATCTAATGAACCATTTCCTTGTTCTATCAGTCTGTAGACAGATAGATTTGGGGCTAGCATCTCAAAACACTCCCTCTCGTTTTCTCAGGCCCTGTTCAACCCATGCTGCCTAGGCGAGGATTAAAGGTGTGTTCCACCACTGCCCAGTTCTTTGTTCTTTCTTAATTTAAGGAATCTATAGGTTTCTAGTGCTGCTATAACAAATTACCACAAATGAATGGACCTTAAACAAGGGACAATTAACAATTTACAATTTTATCATCAGGCGTGCCAGGCTTAGATGTGACCTAACAATGTTTCCTATTCACCTAAAATTATAATTCCAGCCTCGTCTTCTTCTTTTATGCTGAGGCTGGAGTTTGTGAGTGGGAGGTATCGACTTTAAGTTTCACTCAGATTCTGGGTACAAATCAGATCATCATCATTTAGGAATGAAGTGTTGATTTCCTTGATGGATGTTGGCAATGTCTGCTGTCAGTTTCCTGTTTCTTTGCTTGTGGTTGTCTTTGTGGCCAAAGCCATCAGCATAATTGTTTCCTTCTAAAATGTCAGTTCTCATCTATTTAGCCTCAAGTTCTGCTTCAGTTCACTCATGTCATTTTCTGCCACATCTGGATAAATGGTTCTTTTGCTTTCCCTTTTCTGGTTTTAATGACTCAAGTAATTACATTATAGCAAGGAAGATAATTCAGAGTAATGCCTATTTTAAGGTCGATTGCATAGTACTTTAATTTCTTCTGCAAATTCCACACAAATTAATGGCTAGAATATCATGGGATTGGATAACCAAAGAATAGTAATCTTAAGGATGTTGCATTTATTCCTACCACAATTTACAACAGTTAAATTATCATCATTATACAAATGATTAGTCTTGATTTGACTAAATTTTGTGTCTAGAAATCATTAAATGGAATAATGAGATACTTTTGCAAAATTTATATGTTTCCTTTCAGGAGGAAGAAACATAGAACATATAAAATACTCTTGCATATAAAGTCCAAAATTAAACATTGAGGGACATAAAAGAGAAATGAGTTATTAATATATAATGAAGCAAATATTTTTAAATTAGTCAAATGGGTTAAAAATACGTTACTCTAAAAATATGGGAGCAATGGTAAAATTTTGGAGATTAGAGAAACTTTTCAATTCTTATGAATAATATAATAGTACTTTGTTTTCATAAATTACTTACCTATTTTACTTGGACAAAATAAATTAAATTAGAGTATATGTCAAAAAATGTTACAATGTTTTTCTTTTTTTAAAAGATTTTATTTATGTATATGAGTACATTGTAGTTGTCTTTAGACACATCAGAAGAGGGCATCAGATCCCATTGGAGATGGTTGTGAGCCACCATGTGGTTGCTAGGATTTGAAATCAGGACCTCGAGAAGAGCAGTCAATGCTCTTAAATGCTGAGCCATCTCCCTAGCCCTACAATGTTTTTCTTGATTTAGTTTTTTATCTCCTTAAAACATAAAGCATGGGCCTTTCTTTAAAGTCAATAGATATTCTGTTATTTTGCTTGATGGCAGCTTGAATCATAAATATTGAAATGTAATGGTAAAAAAAAAGAATGACAGGTACTAAGTTTATTTATATAATTATATCCTCGATTCATTTCAGCTTGTGTTCTCTTCAGTGTTTCTATATCTCAATTGATTCAGTTTTCAAATTCTGAAGTATCTTCCTTCTTTCACTGAGATTTGAATATCTATAGAGCTCACTCACACATCTCTTTTTGTCTTTTGAGATTCAGTGAAGTGTTTTGTTCAGATTTTCTTAAAATTCTTGAATTCCTTGATACAATTCGTGACTGCATTTTAAACAGATATCTCTGGGGTTCATTAAGGTAGTTTTCATTTGTCCCCACTTCTGTAGGACTAATGTGTTAGTAGCTTACCTACTCTTGTGTTCATTCATATTGTTTTTGCTTCTGTAATTTGACCTGGGCATGTTGATATGTTTCTCTCTTTGTACACATGGTGTGATATTATGCCTTTCCTTAGATTGTTTTAGTGCAGAAATGTGAAACCTAAGATAGCCAAGGTAGACAAACTATTATCTAGATTAGGTACAGATGACTCCCAAATCAGGATCTGCAGTTAGGCGAATAGGGCCAAAGATGGCAGTGAGTGGAGGAAGGATAAGAGAGAGAAGAACTATACCTACATCAGATTTCTCTACAACAACAAAGCAAGTTGGAAGGCCACTGATCTAGATTTGGCTTGTAAGTTTGGAGATAGGCACAAGTAGGCAAAGTGGAGGGTAATGAGAGATGAGAAAGGGAATAAGGAGATTATTTGGGAAAAAAAGGATTTACAAAAAGGGTTCTTGGGGATTAGGTTTGGAATGAGGCTTATAGCTTTCAGATGTAAATTCAAAATCAAAGAATACATATGGAGTGACACATGGTACTGGCCACATTTGTGGCCGAGGATGGAGGATGTCCTTGTTGGACATCACTGGGAGGAGAGGCCTTGGGCCTAAGAGTGTTCAGTGCCCCAGTGTAGGGGAATGCCAGGGCAGGAGGACTGGAGTGGGTGGGGGGAGCACCCTCATAGCATCAAGAGGAGGAGCAATGGGATAGGGGGTTTCCAAAAGGGAGACCTGGAAAGGGGAAAATATTTAAGATGTAAATAAAGAAAATATCCAAACCAAAAAAAAAAAACATACTTTCAAACAACAAATCGAATTTGTCTCCATTAGTTTTCTGACAGATGGGCTATAATCTAAACCAGTAGACTGAGTTTGCAAACATTGAATTAATTATCCAAAGATGTATATTACTTAATAATACAATTTTCTTAAAATACATTTGAAGAGATCCTTACCAATGATTAGCAAAAGATTCCAGTTCAATGACAAATTCGTGTCTTGTATGTTAATGGTCATCTTTAAATAACCATGATGAGAAAGGAACTTCTCTATAGAAAAAAAAGAGGCAACAAAATCTCCTGAAATTAGCCTAGCAGTGTTAGAGAACGCCTTTAATCCCAGAACCAATCTGCTTCTACAGCCAACCTGGTCAATAGAGTGAGTTCCAGGACAACCAGAGCTGCACAGAGAAACTCAGTCTCATAACAACAAAAACAAACAAAAAGCCAAAGAAGCCTCATAAATTTCTTTTATAATACTGAACATTACATATTAAAGGAAGATTATGTCCATAATCTATGTCTCAGAAGGGATATGTTGTTCTAATTTATTAATTTAGAAAATAGTACCCTCAATATTAAAATTAACTTTTTAGAAGAAAATGATTTCCTGATATTTTATAAACAGAAGAATAATTTAGACATTTAAAATATTATTTTTGATAAAATATTTAAAGATATTATTTATATATTTATGTGATTTTATGTATTAATTATGTTTTTGAAAACTTTAACACAGTTCTACATACATTCTTATTTCAGATTAGTTAATCCAACACATTCTAGAATTTATTTTTAAAACTGCAATTATTATTTTTAAATTGAAACTTAAATTACAAAAGATGCAAGAAGTTCTTTGAGGCAAATTTCTTTAGTAAGTATTTAATACTTAAAAATGAGCTATTAGTCATGTTTAGAAAAAACACAGATGCTGCAATTAATTATATTTTAATAGGGATAAAAGATACAACATAAAATGTAGAGTTCTTTTGTTTGGTATCTCTGTGATATAGATACTATGAGAAACTCAGACTAAGCGTTAGTCATTCATGGGACAATTAATTTTAATTAAGGCGAGTACAGAATCCCATATGGTTTTAGACATCATCTGTTCATTAATGCACACAGTCTGAGTGGAGCAGTTTGGAGCATCTTCACTGACAGTGTTGGTGGACAGCTCTGGAGATACCTGGTTAAACAGCCTCTAATGTTGAATCCTGCTGAGTGTCAGTAGGCAAGTATCCATGTTTAGCAGTCTTGGCATGATGGGCTGTGTGAGAGAAATTGATTGTGTCTATTTTTTTTTTTTTTTTTTGAAAATCCATATCATGCACAGTGCATTCTGCTGGGAAGCTGGATGTGCTCATAATACAGAATTTCTAACAAGTTCTCTCTTGGTGGTGTTTTGCAACTGCATATATTTTTCTCTTTTCCAAACAGCCACATGCAAATGCATATGCATAAACAATTTCAAATTCACAATAATACCTGGAGAGGCGACTGAGTTCAGAAAATAATGTATTCCGTACAAATTAAGTTTTTATTTATATGTAATTGTCCTTGATATTTAGAGGCTTAATCCCATTGTTCCATGTATTCACTCAGAAACTTTCTGTACCTCATGAATTCAGAAGCAATTTAATCGTATTTTTCTGTTGGTAACTCTCCTGGTGTGAGGTAAAGATGTCCTTGATTGTTCCAGTCAATTAGAAGCTTTCATGGGCTTCCAGTTGGTTAGAGGATCTTCTTCCCAGTGATTCTCTCACAGAATACTAGCAGTTTTCTAGACTCAGTTTGCTAATGGCTATTGCTACGGTGCCTCCAATCTTTGCTTTGTCAGTCTTTGTTGATGACAACTTTAGGGAGCACTCAGCAAGCTAATTATTGGCTCCTACACCAAGTATTTTCATAGACTAAGGTTGAAGTTGCAGCAGCACATTTTCTGAAAAATCATCATATTTGATAAAGATATATTCCTTACAATGATCAAACCTACATGCATGAATATTAAGAACTGAGAATTAAAGGAGTCTTTGTAGAGACTGGTTGAAATATTAAAAGAAAAATAAGGACTTATACTTTAACCATAATATCCATGCCTCAGTGTTCTCCATGTCTCTATTGACAAATAATACTACACTTAATAAATGAAGAGCATTTTACTAAGGAAATAAATCACATGTGAACAAATAGACTCCCATAACATAGCATGGAATTAAATCAAATACTTTATGATAGCTATTTTGGCTGAAAGTTACAATACATAAGTGATAATATTCAGCAATTTATTAGATTTTCAAGCACTTGTGACATCTACTTGTTGTTAATTAAATTTCCTAATCTCAAAGTTCATGATGAACTGGCATACTTCACCTCCATAGTAACTACAAGGAGAAATGTGTTCTGATTTGTTGATATTATGTTAAAACTACTTCCAACACTACTTATAGCTGCTTTCTTATTCATGTCTTCACAGACTTTATGTGGCCTACCTTTCATTCAGTAAATATTGTGAAAATTCTTCAACTGCTTACAAAAATGTATCTAAGAACTGAATATTTAACTTGGAAATGCCATTCATGTCATATTTTTGGTATTAATGAAAGTAGTACTTCTATTTTTAAATATTTTCCTCTATTTTTGCTGTCATATTACTGCATCATTTTCCTAATTCTATGAGTAAAATGATTATTTTATAGTAAGTGAAAATAAAAAAATAAAAGAATTCAGTGATACTAGATGGCCCTTGAAAGTATTTACATTGCAGCTAATTTCATTAATAGCTATTCTCACAAGTTAGTCTCATTCACATTTCATAATAAAAATAATGGGGTACCTTAAAATAAAAAATCTGTAGTACATAACAGAAGGGATTTTTTTTGTTAATTATACTGACTAAAATGTTTTCTGGATTAAGTTCATAGGTAACATTTATTTAAAATGACTTTACTAAATCTCTAGCTTGATTATCATTTTGCAGGGTGTTTTTTGTTTGTTTTTGTTGTTGTTGTTTTGATTTTTTTAAAATGTTATTTAATCTTTTTATTTTATTTTTAATACTTGAGCTTTTATCCTTCTCCTGGTTCACCTAATGACTGTCCCACATCGCATACATCTTCCCCCTTCTCCCCGAGGATGTCTCCACAGTCCTTACCCCCCACCACACCAGAGTTTTTTTGACAAATTTCATTTTTTACACATACTGCCCTGAGGAAAGTCAATAACTCATGTATTTAGTTTGTGTTCATTAAGGTTTTTCTATGCCAAGTACTGTAAATCTTCTTAGTTATGAAAAAAGCACATGTTAGTGCTTACAAGAATGTTATTAAATTTAAATTTATCTTCACTTTATCGTTGTTTGACTTTTATATACATACATTCAAATCATCAGCACTAAGAATAACTTGAAATCTTCTCATTAATGTACATATGGGTAGTGTTTTTCCTTTTCCATGTAATTTCCTTATAATACTAGAGCAAAAACCTAAATACACAGTATACCTTTCATAATTACTTGAACATTCTAATTTAATGTATTCTGGATAAAATCAGCTTTAATATTACTTAAAAATTTATTATGCACTGTTATAAAATAGTATTAACAAATAGTATAATATTAACCCTTTGCTGTTTGAAAGAAAAAGTACAGGCATTGAGACATTATGTATAAGTCAAACTCTTATGACTCCAGATTTTCCAAGGATCAACGTTTGCATCTAGTGATTTTCAATTCCTCACACTTGCTGTGGACTACTCAGAGCTTTGAAATCCAAGTGGCTGGAAGCAGAAACCATCTTCTGTTACTCAATTCGTGGACAGTTCCATGGTGCATACCTTGACAGCTATCTTTATTACAAGAAAGATGTGAGCAGAGCCAGAAAGAGGGTTTAACTGATATTTAGAAGTTAGTGATCCAAAGATCAGGCTTTAAGATGTCCTACCCAAAATCAGCAGCCAGTACAGTAGGATTTGGGTCTCTCAAGCAGTGATACTGAGGCGATCGATACACATCTCCCACTTGGAAAGTGGCACTGTACCTCAGCACCAAATCCTTCAGCAGAGAACCATTGTCTTCTAGTACAGCTCTATGTCAGATGAATCAACTATTTAAATGATGTCACAGTCCCGCCACATTCTTTCAATAAAATTGTTTTTTACCTAAAATATACTGTTTTCATATTCAAACACCTGATGAATTTGTTATTTAAACTTTTTTAAATCATCATTTTACATTTTTTCTAATAAGTTTGAAAAGTGATTAAGACTTCAACAATTCAGTCAAAGTCTACACTTGTTTTTGACAACTAATTGAAGAAACTTCATATTACTTTCTGAGATAAAATTATTATGAATTATTTAATTCTTTTAAGAAGCAACTCAATAACTCAATAATTTCATCAAAGTAATTCAAAGACAGATTGTAAAAGTAGATTCAAATCTTGATAATGACACACACTCCTAAATCCATTCTCTTATACCCAATAGCATTAAACTTGCTTCAAAGCCCATACTCTACAAAGAACATATTACCTTTAACACAAAGCACAATGGAACACATAATAAAAGTAGAAAATAGATGTTAACATAAAGGAAAAGACCTCATTAAAATTAAACTACAACACAGAGAAAGAAAAAGAAGCCCAAATATTCATAAAAGATGTTTTATAAACAGTTTAAATAAGGTTATTTCTTAGACTATAATAATGAATATAGACAACTATTTCACAAATGAAAATCTGTAAATGGACAGCTAAAAGCTTCTCAATATTTTATAAAACAAATGCTGATTAAAGTCACTACAATTTGGATACAAAAGCCAGAGGATGAGGAATTCAACATTAGCCTCAACTTAATACTAAGAAGGAGTCCAGACTTGGGTGTATGAGATACTGCCTAAAAACCAAGAAACCAATAAATCAATTAAACAAACAAGTCATGATAATGTACTACTGTGTACTTTCTCTTTTTTTTTTATTTTTACACAAAATGAGCAGTATTTGAGGACTATTTAGGGGACCTATTACCACCTAGAAAAGCTTTTTGTAACTATCAATGAAAGCTGAGAAACATAAGACATCTGAGCAGCAGGTAGACTACCAGCAGGTCAAAAAAGAAAATGTTCAGACAACTAAAGACATACAAATTGATTATTAATCAACAATTAATTATAGAAGAACATAGGTGTATGGTGTAGAACTAAATAGTACACCTCAAGAGGCAGGACCCAGACTTGAAAAAAACAAAAACCATACTATGAATATCATTAGGGTAGAATTTTGTAAATTTTCAAGATGAAAAATATAACAAAATTAGTCAAATTTTTGTGTGTTCTGTCATACTAAGTGCTGTGTCCCACCTAGTCACTGCCCTAGGAGACTTCTATATTTATCTGTTAGACTATTGTCTCTTCTTTTAATGTACATGGAATCTGTCCATTTGTAAAATCCTATATCTTCCTTTCAATAAATATTGATTAGGATATTTTTCATATGAACCCTTTCTTTTTGTTTTAGTAAATAAGCTGTTAAACAGAGAAACAAAAATAGTATAAGAAATCAATTGTTCAGTTACATCAGTGTGACTGCAAATTTGTGTAAAAATCCCATTATCATTAAAATTAATGAGGTGAAAAATCAATCTGCATCACATAAAACAAGTAAAAGATTAACACTGCAAATGTATTATGTTGTACAAAAGGCAACAAGTAAGATACACTGAAGACCTCAGGAGGTCATGAACAGGAGGCAGAATGTGCATATGTAAAAAGGAGAGAGAGAGAAAAGGAAACAAACATGCTGTAGCTAAAATATTTATAACCATCCATTGCAAACTAAGTGACTTACAACTATGAGAGAATCTGATAAAAATTCTCACAAGCATTGATTAATGTAAGGTTTGAGCTACAGTTGGTTTCTATCATTTGAAGTGCTCTTGAAAATTCATTCAGCTTGCTCATACGCATGTTCTTCCTTGCCAGGAAGCATCTGCTTCCTTGATGCTATCAGCTGAAACTATACATTCTCACAAACTACCTTTTGCTTTGTACTTCATGGAATTTTCCTCTTTTAAAATAACCCAGTTTATGACTTCAATATCAGCTGGAGAACGTTTCTGTCTTTGCATTTTGCCCTATTAAAAGAACTAAAGATAATTAATTCTGATCCAAACAGCATCCATAACAACATTAATTGACTTAAAGATATGGCTTATAACTAGGAAATTATATAAACTAAAATTAAGTGGACAGCTGTTTATCCAGTGCCACAGCAAACATAGAAGCCATAATCTCTCACACCTACAAGTCTCACTATTGTCCCTAGAATCTTTACAGCAGAAGTAAGTTGAGGAATGAGTTCTACCTGACTCTCAAAATCCAGACAAATGACCACTTATTTTTAAATATTCACTCTTTCCCTATCAAACAGCAGACAATTTCACATGTCAGAGTAGTTCATAATAAAATTCCTGGGTAGTTGTTATAATTATAGAAAAGAGACCTTTCCTTTATTTATTATTTTTGATATTTTGTAATAATAAAGGATTCTATAGTAATCTTGTAAATGAAAAAAATGAATGCATTTCACTATCCTTTAGTCAGAAATGTGAATATACAAAAACATACATACATGTATATGATCACTTATACATATACTAAGATAACTCTATGAAGGTACTGTGCACAGTTTTCATGAGACTAAGGGAGCAAGCAGAAAATGAAGTTGACAAAGCAGCCAAAGTCATGCAGAAACTCTAAAATTGTGCTGATCTGCAGATCACAATTATAGCTATGGAATATATTCAAATTTCCACATATCTTCCTGAACAGGCAAGAGTTAGGAGCTTAATTTTAGAACTTGTCACATTCTAATTTACAGAATTGTCACAAAAGTTTTTGAATTTTATTAAAATTCCTTCATGATGAGGTACCTGACTAAAAAGAAAGTGGTTCTCTAGTGGTTTTTCACTAAGGATCTTGTGGATGGAAGTCATCACTAGGTAAACAACTTGATATTCTGAGAAAAGCATCTGAAAGACCTGAAAAGTGAGTCAGACTAAGAAAATGTAAGTCACCATGGAATTCTAATGGATGCTTACAGAGGAACCTTTGCTTTTTATTACTAATTGTGGTGTTCACAATATTCTGAAATCATAATGTAAAACAATAACACAACTGATTCGATTATAATGTTTTCCTACCTCTGCATAATGTGATAGGACCATATGTACTGTTTTCTATTCTTCCTTCCCACCTTTCACATCTCTTTCTATGACCCTATAGTTTTGTTAGGTTAGCAGAGGTGAGACACTGGTGATGACAGGAACAGGGTCACTTAAAGAGTAACTACACTATTGAAGAAAATTCTCTTTCATTCCCTTGAAAATTACCTGCACATAAAGCTTTCAGGAGAGTTGAGCCTCATGAGCTGATCAGAATGCGAACTGGGTAAGATCTTGTGCAGGTCATCATAATTTCTGTAAGTATATGAATTCAACAACCACTTGGTACCACAAAGTCAATAATCTATATCACTGTCCCTGTCTTGATGTTTAACATCATTTATGCATACCTTTCTACCTTAATATTCCCGAGCATAAAGGAACTAGTATGGGATTCCTATATATAACTTAAGTTAGACAACACTTATTTTTCTCAGTTTGCCCCATATGTTTCTCTGTAGTCATCATTATTTATATGATGCAGAAAAAATAATAAATAACCACATCAATGAAATTAAAATTTTTATGAATGTTTTCTTTTTTAGTACTATTTAAGAAAAGTAAAATTTGAGAGGCTGAAAGAAAGTACAAGAGGAAGAAAAATGTAGAGGAACTTTAAGCCGGTAATAAAGCTACTCAGCCTGGAATACAGATAGGCCTTTAATTCCACGAGACAGAAGCAAGAAGATTTCAGTATTTAAGGCTAGCCTGGTACAGAGCAAATTCCATGTTAAAAAAAAAGTTTAGGTGTAGGCCTGGTGGTACATGACTTTAATCTCAGCACTCAAATGCCAGTTCTATTCAGACAGATGAGTGCAGCATAGTGGCATCAATTCAGTCAGGTTGGTTGAGTCATTGTGCTCAGAGGCAGTACACAGGAGTGGAAGTCATTGCCATTCAGTTTGGGAGTTCAGAGGCATGTAGGTTTTGTGTTTTATTAATTATCTTTTTGACTTACATTTTAAATGTTGTTGCCCTTCCATGAGCCCTCCACCCTATCATACCACCTGGAGCACCCTACTCCATCCCCTCTGCTTTGCCTCTAAGAGAGTGCTCTGTGAACCGCCAGCTCACTCATACATCACCACTCTAGCATCTTCCCTTCTCTGGGGCATCAAGTGCATCCCCTCCCACTGGTGCCAGACATATGTAGCAGGGGCCATGGAACAACCCATGTATACTCTTTTGTTGGTGCCTTAGTCCCTGGGAGCTCAGAAGAGTTTGGAGAGCTGATAGTGTTACTCTTCCTATGGGGCTGCAATCTCCTTTAGTTCCATCAGTGCTTCCCCTAACTCTTCTGTTGGGGTCCCTGGGCTCAGTCCAATGGTTGTCTATAAAGCATCTACATCTGTCTCAGTCAGATGCTGGCATAGTCTCTTAGAGGATAGCCATACCAGGCTCATGCCTGCAAGCCCATCTTGGAATCAGCATTAGGGTTTAGTGTTGGCACATGGGATGGATCTCAAGTTGGAATGGTATCTGGATGGTCTTTTCTTCAGTCTTTGCTCCCTTTTTTTGTACCTGAATTTCCTTTAGACAGGAACAATTTGGGGGCAAAACATTTGAGATGGGCGGTTAGCTTCATCCCTTAACTGGGGTCATGCTTGTCTACTGGAGGTAGTCCCCTCAGGTTCTACCTCCCTGATGTTGGGCATTTCAGCTAATGGTTCTGAGAGCCTACTAGGTCCCTGGTATCTGGGAATTTCTAGATGCTCCTGCCCCCAACACTGCCCCATATATCTAGTTATTCTCCTGAGCCTCTGGGCTTCTCTATTATTTCCCTCCATATCTGATCCTGCACCTTTCCCTTCCCCCTCCCCTCTCCCACACAGGCCCCTCCTTCCCTCTTCCTCTCATGATTATTTTGTTTTGCTTTCTAAGTGGGACTGAAGCATCCACACTTGGTCCTTCCTTCTTGTTAAGTTTCATATGGCCTGTGATGTGTACATGAACCTTTTGGTTAATATCAACTTACCAATGAGTACATATCATGTATGTCCTTTGGGTCTAGGTTACTTCACTCAGGATTATATTTTGGAGTTCCATCCATTTGTCTGAAAAATTCGTGAAGTCTTAATTTTTAATAGCCTAGTAGTATTCCATTGTATAAATGTTCCACATTTTTTGTATCCATTCTTCCATGGAAGGACATCTGGGTTCTTTCTACCTTCTGGCTATAATAAATAAGTCTGCTATGAACATAATGGAGGTTGTGTCCTTGTGAAATGGTGGGATATCTTCTGGGTATATGCTCAGGAATGGTATACCTGGGTCTTCAGATAGAACTATTTCTAATTTTTTGAGGAACATCCAGATTAATTTCCAAAGTAGTTGTACCATTTTGCAATACATAGAGGGCTAATATCCAAAATATACAAAGAACTCAAGGGGCTAGACTTTAGAAAATCAAATAACCCTATTAAAAATAGAGTACAGAGTTAAATAGAGAATTCCTAACAAAGGAATCTAAACTGGCTGAGAAGCACCCGGTGAACAAAATACCCATGGAAGGAGTTACAGAGACAAAGGGTGGAGCAGAAACTGAAGAAAATGACAATCCAGAGACTGTCCCACCTGGGGATCCATCCCATATATAATCACCAAACCCAGACACTATTGTGGATGCCAACAAGTGCTTGCTGAAAGGAGCCTGACATAGCTGTCTCCTGAGAGGTTCTGCCAGTGCCTGACAAATACAGAAGTGGATGCTCAGAGCCATCTATTGGACTGAGCACACAGTCCCCAATGAAGGAGATAGAGAAAAGACCCAAGGAGAATAAGGGGTTTGCAGACCCAAAGGAGGAAGAACAATATGAACTAACCAGCACTCCCAGAACTCCCAGGGACTAAACCACCAACTGAAGATTACACATCGTGGGACTCATGGCTCCAACTGCATATTTAGCAGAAGATAGCCTAGTTTGTCATCAATGAGAGAAGAGGCCCTTGGTCCTGTGAAGGTTCAATGTCCCAGTGTAAGGGAATGCCAAGGCCAGGAAGCAGGAGAGGGTGGTTTGGTGATCAGGGGCGGGGGGGGGGGGGGGGGGGGAGAATAGGGGGTTTTTCAGAGGGGAAACCAGGAAAGGGGAAAACATTTTAAATGTAAATAAAGAAAATATCTAATTAAAAAAAAAAAGAAATGGTCAACATCTTTAGTTATCAGAGAAATGCAAATCAAAATGACCCTGAGTTTTCACTTTAGACCATCAGAGTGAATAAGATAAAAAGCTCAGGCAACAAAACATGTTGGTGAGAATGTGGAGAAAGAAAGAGGAACACTCCTCCCTTGCTGTTGGAATTGTTTTTTGTTTTTGTTTTGTTTTGTTTTTGTTGTTGCCTTTTTTTTTTAACCAGGACATTTTTACAGACATGTTGCAGAGAGAATGATATAATAACAGGTACAGACAAAATGAACAAGAAAATGAGGAGAGTAGTGTGAACAAGAACAGCTGACTTGAGCCAGCCATTTAACCCCCAAGCCTCAAAACAAAAGAAAGGTATCTTATTCAGACATAAGTCTCAGAGGCTGAGAGCAGCCTAGCCTCAGTTAGATTGTACAGATGGTAGAAGCTTCCAGGACCGGGCTTTAGTTAGTAGACAGAAGTAGCAAGCCTTGGCCAATTATATCAGGCAAATAAAAGTTAGATTTACAGAAATGTAAACAAAGGATATACAAATTGTTTTTTATTTAAAATAACAATTTAAAATTATTCCTTTTCAATAATTGCTTTAAATTAGAAGTGGTTTGATATTAATAATTAAAAGTGGTTTTAAATATAAAGGCACATATAATTTTAAATTGAAAGAAGAAATATACTATAAATATTTTAATCAAATGGGAACATAGATTGCCACATGATAATTAAACCATATATAATTTGCTTGTATGACAAATTAAAAAAAACATCATGTTATGATGAAGATTATTTATCTAATATCAGATTTTATAAATAGTTAAAAGAAACATTAATAAAAACAAAAGAAAAATGGATAGTAACACCAAAATATTAGGATATTTCATATTTTCTCCAGCAATGGGAACACATCTAGGCTATTAAATAAGGAAATAGATACTGAAGATAACAATATATCAATACTGTTTTTGTTTTTTTCTTTTTTTTTTACTAATTTCTGACAAGGTCTACTTTTTCCCATTTGTTATGATTATGCTATCTACAATTTGTTTGGAGTAACAATTGGAAACCACAAATATATGAATAATAGTATCCCACATAATATTAAAGTATCTCAAACTCATAAGGAAATTCTCTAGAGTAAATCACAAATCACCTCATGGAAGTTCTCATGGGTAGATGACATATTGGACTTAAAACAAGATGTAATAGAGAATCATTCAGTTCTGTTAAGTCAGATGAGTGCGGTGCAGTGGAGTTGAGTTTGTTCCTGAATTCATGAACTTTAGTGATGGTCAGCAGAGGTAGTTGAAGTCAGGGAATGAGAATGAGGCAGAAGAATAGAACAAATTGCCAGAATTAGTTTGAGCCAAGCAGAGCAATTCAGAGAGAAGCTGAGAGATTGGATCAGTCAGCTTGGAGAGGAGTTTGAACCCGAAAAGCTGAGTTGAAAGAGCCAGTTAGAATTCAGAGAGAACTAGAAAGTATGACATTATTGAGCAGTAAGCCTTTGAGATGTCAATTACATCAAGAAAATAAAGGATAGAACACCCAGTGGAAGCTCCACTCCCAGGTGCTCTAACACTCTCAGGATCAGAGATGAGGAGGACACAACATCTGTCCCAATACTGGGAGTAACTGGGACCAGCAGGACCCAGACTCACAGGAACTCTGCCAGCCCAGTGGCTCAGGTTCCTTCTGGTCTGTCAGGGCTGGTCTATGCCCTGAGCAGACCTTAGGTGCAAACTCTACAGTCAGTCCTAAAACACTCAGAGGAAGCTCCACTCCCAGGTGGTCTGACAAGCCAGGGTCACAGGATCCCAGAATCACAGGATCACAGAGACAGTTTGACTCTGAGGAGTTCTGACACAACCAAGATCACAGGAAGGACAGGCTCCAGTCAGATTTAGCAAGGGCAGGTAGCACTAGAGATAACCAGATGGTGGGGGGCAAGGGTAAGAAAATAAACAACACAAACCAAGGTTACTTGTCATCATCAGAACCCAATACTCCCACCATAGCAAGTCCTGGACACACCATCACACCTGAAAAGCAAGATTCAGATATAAAATCACCTCTCATGATGATGAAACAGGACTTTAAGAAAGATATAAATAGCACCCTCAAAGAAACCCAGGAGAAGACAGGTAAACAGCTAAAAATCATTCAAGAGGAAACACAAAAATCCCTTAAAGAACTACTGGAAAACACAATCAAACAAGTGAAGGAGATGAGCAAAACCATCCAGAATCTAAAAATGGAAATAGAAGTAGTTAAGAAATTACAAAGAGAGACAATCCCAGAGATAGAAAACCTAGGAAAGAAATCAGAAGTCGTAGATTCAAGCATCACCAACAGAAAACAAAAGAGAAGAGAGACTCTCAGGTACAGAAAACACCATAGAAAACATTGACACAACAGTCAAAGAAAATGCAAAAAGCAAAAAGCTCCTAACCCAAAACATCCAGGAAATCCAGGATGAAATGAGAAGACCAAACCTAAGGATAATAGGTATAGAAGAGAGTGAAGACTCCCAATGTAATGGGCCAGTAAATACCTTCAACAAAATTATAGAAGAAAACTTCCCTCACCTAAAGAAAGAGATGCCCAAGAACATACAAGAAGCCTGCAGAACTCCAAATAGACTGGACCAGAAAAGAAATTCCTCCCGTCACATAATAATCAAAACACCAAATGCACTAAACAAACAGAAAAAGAATTTTAAAAGCAGTAAAGGAAAAAGGTCAAGTAACATATAAAGGAAGGCCTATTAGAATTACACTAGACTTCTCACTAGAGACTATGAAAGCTAGAAGATCCTGGGCAGATGTCATACAGACCCTATGAGAGTTCAAATGCCAGCCCAGGGTACTATACCCACCAAAACTGTCAATTACCATAGATGGAGAAAACAAGATATTCCATGACAAAACAAAATTTCCACAATATCTTTCCACAAATCTATCCCTACAAAGGATAATAGATGGAAAACATCAACATAAGCAAAACTACACCCTAGAAGAAGCAAGATATTAATTTTTCAACAAATCCACACAAACCTAATTCTACCTCTTACAACAAAAACAATAGGTAGTAACAATTACTTTTTCTTAATATCTTAATATGCAAATTAATATTACCAACATATCCTAATCAATTGAAATCCAAAAATATGAGGAATTAGAAATTTATTGACTGTCATCCAATGGTCTCTCTAATTTGGTAATTGGGGAAATAGATCCAATATTGTACAATCTATGTATACTTTCAGCTTGTTTGCTTGTGACAGTGTCTTGCTGCATACAACACAATGGTCTTGAGATTTTGCTTCTTCTATCTCAGCCTCTCTATTAGTAGTATTGTTTATTTCATGTTTTTACACTATACTATGGTTTTCAGAACAGCTTACATATTTTAAAATTATTTATATACCCAAAAGAAATGTAGACAGTAAAATTGGGAGGGGGCTTGTAAAAGAACAACAAAGTGTGAGACTGAATGCTTTGCTTGACATTTGTAACTATTGTATCAAGTTACCACAGTAAGAGTCAAGATTTTAAGCTCTAATAAATACAAAACAAACAAACAAACAAAAACACTTTGTATAATTATGTTTACTTGAGAAAATACTAGTAGTGATATATTATTTTCAAATATATAGTTAATACATTGGGAGTTATTTAATATTTATATTGAGAAAAGCATATGTATTTTCAGTATTGCAGTAGACAGGCATCTACATAAGACTGTTAAATTGATTGTTGTGTTATATCAAACAACTTTTATTGTCGCGACCACCTGCCAGCAGGAAGGCTGACGACAACAGCAGGATTCTTCTCAACCACACTTTATTAGGAGCGCCCAAGTTTGAAGCAAGAGAAGGACCCCGCCCTCTGGAGCGGTCGGCTTATAAACCCTATTGTGTGGATGTGTCGATGCCTGATTGGCTCAGCAGTGTCTGCTGACCACTGTATCACCCATTTGAAGAGGGTGCAGCAGGAAAGGCAAGCATACGCAGGTGTGCAGAGTAAACATGCCTATGTGGCTGGCGTTGCGCAGATGTACAGAGTTTACGTGGCTAGTGTTGGCCAGCACCCAACAGCGCCCAACATTTTATAATACTCATTTTTATTGTTAAAATATTTTATACATTTTAAAGAATATGACAAAAAGACATTGTAGGTATTAAATGGGGTCTCTGGGAGGAGTTGGGGAACAAAGGGAAAACAAGAATGTGATTTAATTCTATTTACTTAAAATATGTTTTTAAATATTAACAAATTCAGATAAATTGAAATCATGTAAATTTTCTCATCATAATGTAATAAAACTTAAGAAAAAAGAAAAAAACAAGATGTAAGAAATTGTCAAAAATTGAAATTATTTCCAACAACTTTTAGGGTAGTGAAATGGAACTCAAATCAGCAAAAAAAAGATAAGCTGGAAATTAATGAATATAGGGCCCTAATATGGGTTTTAACAGTTAAATTGTGAAAGAAATGAAGAAAAATAGTTATTTAAAATTATATTGAGACAAAGTAAAACAAAACATCATGAATCAAAACTTATATAGTTAAAAATTATTTCTCAAGGAACTAAAATTACTATACATTAAAGTTACGTTAAAGTCACGGGAAGGAAGGAAATTATTGGTGTAACCACACACTTATACAGTAGTAGTTCTCAATGAAATCCATGTTTGATATTCAAAATAGCAACAACAACAACAACAAAAAACAGTCTCTGCTATATAATGAAACATATAAGGAGTAAATCACAAATTAGGAGAATCAGTATAACAGCAAGAAAAAAATGTTCTTTAAAATATACCTGTGAACATATGTTCTAGGAAATTATGTAAATCAGCACAAAAGGTTATAATTTATAAATGTAGAATTTATCAAGAATTATAACAATGTCAAATCTAAACTCAACACAAATGATATTTGTGTCTTTAGTGAAATTCATGCCAACAAAACAAACTTCAGAAGTAGCGCGCTGTCTCAAGGAACATCTTGAACTTAATTCAGGAATGAAGTCCAAAAGATTTAAGCTATGCCATTTTTGAAGGCATTGGAATTGGTCTAAATTCAGTTTTAAAAGAAGCAGTAGTCTTATAAAACCTACAGGAGAAGATTCCATAAGGAAGAAAATGTAGCTCAATGTCTCTGAAAAATATTTTGTTCACATTCACAACATCGGGCTAGTGAACTAGAATCAATTCCTTTTTTTTTTTTTTTTTTTTTTTTTTTTGGTTTTTTTCGAGACAGGGTTTCTCTGTATAGCCCTGGCTGTCCTGGAACTCACTCTGGAGACCAGGCTGGCCTCGAACTCAGAAATCCGCCTGCCTCTGCCTCCCAAGTGCTGGGATTAAAGGCGTGCGCCACCACCGCCCAGCTTCAATTCCTTATTAAAAGGGCCTGGAGCCATGTATTCATCAATGGATTGAAAATGTAATTAAGGACAAGTATCAGTCTACATTTTCTATCACAGTAACAGAACACAGGAACTGCTTCACTTAATAAATGAAGGGAAAAGCATTTGATAAAAAAACCACATTTTTTCATGAAATAGATATTGTATTTGATACATATATATTAAAAATAGACAAAACTAAACTTAACTTTCATATGTAATGCCATGCCATCCAAAAAGAATGCAAGGCTATACAATGAGGGAACTGTTTAATCAACAGATGTTATCATTAATAGTATATCTATATAAACATAATAAAATTGTGGGTGTTTTTTTAACCAAAAAATGTACAAGTTGTTCTAAAACTGATGATTTAAAATATTTAAGATACCAGAAAATTATACAAAAGTATTTTGTAGTATTGGATTTGGCCATGGATTATTGGAGATAATACCAGTACACTGAGGTAAATAAAGGAAAAGTAAACAAAATGAAATTCAGCAAACCTCACACCGTCTGCAAAACAGAGAAAACAAACACTGAAAGCAAAAGACAACCTATAGAGTTGAAGAAAATATTTGTGAATATCCAAATATTTGTTAATATCCAAAACAAACAAACAAACAAACAAAAACAGATTCATGCATGAATTCTCCATATGAACTCCATCTCATCCTGGAAGACCTTGTGTTGCAACCCCTAGTTCACCTTAAAACTTAAAAACTGAATAATTATTGACAAGATAAATCCTCAGCTTGCTGTAGAGCTAAGCAGGAACACAAAGTGGGGTGGTTAAGCAGGAAGTGGGTATCTGGAGGGAGTTGGGGGAGGGGAACAGCATGGTTAAAATGTATTGCATGAAAAAAAATACTTTCCATTAAAAAAGCAAAGGAAAACACAAGAAGTCAAAAAAATCTTTATAAACCGACAAAGTAAAATATATTCACTAGAAATGATAGCTTCCCAAAGAAGATAGACAGCTACATAGCATATAAAATGATGCTTAAAAAAAGTAGAGGACTCACAAGTTAAAGAATAAGAGACTGAGAGGAAGTGCATAACACAAGGATATTTAGGGAAAGCTACTACTTTTTAAATATATATATACACACATGTATAAGTGAGTACATACAATGTGTGCCTTTCTGGGTCTGGGTTACCTCACTCAGGATGATGTTTTTCTATTTTCATCCATTTGACTGCAAAATTCACAATATCCATATTTTTTTAAAAGCTGAGCAAATAAATTAATGAAAAACACAGAAAAAGAAAAAATGAGAGAGAGAGAGAGAGAGAGAGAGAGAGAGAGAGATTCATGATTCATGATTCATGACAAAAGTACAAGGAACATATGGAATAACAACAACATCATTAATCATAAAAAAACAGCAAATCACAATCATAATCAGATAGCATCTGTTTGAGAAAATGTTTTTTAAAAGAAAAGTAAAACAAACATGAATCTGAAAATTAATAAAATAAAATGTATTGGCTTGAATCCAGAACAATTAAAACACTTTTTTTTTTTCCTATGGGGTAGTAGGTAGTGGTCATACACTACTGTGTAAAACATATGGGGTTTTCTATTAAAAATATACAGGGAAGCTGTGTAGATAAGTCAGTCTATAGCATGTTTTCTGCACAAATTTCTGAGTTTTACCAGCAGAAAAGACACAGAGATCCCAGATACAGTAGCATGTGCTGTTAGAATTCCAGCACTGTGGTATGAAGACAGGCTGATTATGTTGTCTGAGTAAGTCCTTGTTACTCACTGGTGTAGGCCTATTAGAGATCTCTTTCAAGACAAGATCTATTAGAGATCTAGACAAGATGGTGATTTCTGAAAGAGAGCACCTGTGTTTGACCTCTGTCCTATGAGCTCGTGTGCATGCGCGTGTGCACAAACACACACACACACAAACACACACATACACACAGAACTGCAAACAATTGTGCACTTCAAACACACACCTAGACTTATATTCATAAACAACCAGTAACCATGTGATGTCAGTTGTACCTGAAATATTATGAAGTAACTTATGGTAGCAACTCCTATAAATAACAAACAGAATGAAATTTTCCAAGGTCCCAGGATATCTGTACCTGTGTAGAAGTCAAATGAATTACCATATAATTGAATAAAATATGCAGTATCAATGCATAAAGAAAATTTCAAGAATGAAAGTGAAAGTAACAAGCTAATACATATAACTTTTTGAGCAAACATTATATAACTATTAAAAACTAACAAACTAAAAGCATACTTTTGTGTAGTTCTATATGGATTTTTAATTTTTATGTTTTCTACAATAAATTTAACTTGTTATAGATTTTAGCAAACTATACACATTTGAGTTCCTAACAGTTTTAAGTAGAGGGTCAAAGGACAATTTATCAATATGGAATGTTAAATAATGTTGCCAACTTGCTAGTAGAAATCTCTTACCAAATATGTAGATTTGAGCCAATGCATTTTTGTGTAATTTTAATTTTTATAGCTTTAAAGTGTAATGAATATATATATTAGCATCAGACATATAAAAATGTAAGATATTAACGATTCCTTTGTTGTTAACAAAAGAAAAATAAAGATGTGCTTAATTTTACATGCTTATAAATGAATATTCATTAATATAATTTAATATCAAAAATTAAAATTGAAATACTTGTCTGAGAACATTTTGAATCTTACTATTATTAGATAACTTAATATTTTAGAGGGAAACAATATTTTATGTGGACATATGAAAGAATTACATTTTAGTGTGTGATTCATGATTTAAAGGAGTAATATTCATATACAGTTAGCTGTGTATGAATTATTTTCTCCTGAAAAAATATGATTTTTCTTCATACCACTAGTTAATTTAATCTAACTTGAGAAATAAAAAAGTGCATCTTAATGTATCCTATGTAGTAAAAGACACATGACATTTCCATATTTACATTCATCTAAGACTTCAAGTTTTTCCACACATTATATATTTTTCCATTCCTTATGTCATTCAAGATTTTTAATGATGGCATAATTGGTAGGTGAGCAAGGAAATATACTTGTCAACAAAGATTAATTCCTGAGTTTGATCCCCAAATCTCACTTGGAATAAAGTGATCACAAAATCATTCATTATTCTCTGACCCTCCAGAGGCATATGATAGTATATACTTAGACATACAAACAGACACAATCAGACATACACAGACACTCCAAATAAGATTCACAAAAATAGAATTTTTTTGCAGTGATTGACTCACTAGTGGAACCATATTTGTACATGAAATTGGGGTTTTGATATTTCAGGTAATTTTGTAATAAGATTTTATGTTGTTTGGAGGCAAATATCCAACACTATTAGAAAGTGTTAAAATAATGGCCTCTAACTTGTTCCCAGACAACTAGTAAATCCATAGACTTCTCTTTAAAGTTTTGAAATTAGTGATAAAATGAGATGTTTTATTGCCTTTACATTTCATCCTTTACATGTTAATGAAGGTTAATGAATGTAAAGGAATGATCTTTATCTCTCTCCATGGACTATTAGCATCACTTATATATTAAGGAAACATTAAAGAAAGTCATGATCATTTAATTTTATGCTCAGCCTAAACAAATCATCAAATTTCCTAAGAGTTACATCTTAGTAAGAGTTTTATTGCTGTGAGGAGTCACCATGACCATGGCAATCCTTATAAAGGAGAACATTTTAAGTGGACCTGACTTAAGATTTAAGAGGTTTAGTCCATTAACATCATGGTGGAAAGCATGGTGGCACACAGGAGGATATGTTTCTGGATATGGATGATTACTTTTACCTTGGGATCTGCAGGCAATAGGAAAATGGGGAGACCTGAACTTGTTTGAGCACTTGAAACACCAAAGCCCATGCCCAGTAACACACTTCATTCAACAAGGCCATATATCCTAAACTTTTCAAGCACCAACAATCTCCATGAGTGTATGGAATCCATTTTCATTCAAACCACCACAAGTAGGTATGTATAATGGGACTGTATTTGGATGGTAGCAGCCGGGAAGGACAGTTACAACCATGGAAAAGCACACTGGAAACATAAAGCCTTTCTCGTCCTGTGACTCTCATTCAGCCCTGAGAGTTCCAATCATTCCCAACAGCTGGGACTTCATTCTTAATTGTGATAATTGAATCAAATGGTCATTTATGAATAATTCAACATTACTCAAGCAATAATTAACAGTATTGGTTTAGATTAATTACATTAAATGGAAAGCCTCTCAGGGATTCAATCAGGATAGCCACCAAACTGCCCATTTCATAAAACACACACACACACACACACACACTATAAATAATTATACATATATAATTATTAATTATACAAATATTTAATAATCTCATATTTGAGCTTGTATCTGGGAAGAAGGTTCAGAACATTGTAGGCTACATATCATGAGGGTCTGCCTTGAGAAGTTCATAGGCAGATGGAGCAGAGATAAAATTTTTGCTTAGATTAATCAGAGATATTTGAGTAGAGAATGTTGGGTGCATGCATCTAGATGGTTTACCCAAATAGCAAAGGAATGAGGTTGAATGTGTTTCTTAAAAGAGTGTTTATTAAAGTGCAGAGAGAAAGATACTAGATCATAGGAAGAGATAATTCTGCAAATAATTCTTATTGTAAAATTTCATGAGAATAAATATTATTTCTACAGTACAATACACACATTTACATATCTACATAACCATGAAGAACAAGTTAGTCCATAAGATATATGAGTCATAATTATCATGTCTTGAAGGGCCACAGAGTATCCAAAATTTCTTATGGTTTATACTGGTCATTCTTTACAGATTCTCCAAAAGTATAAAGGCTATAGAACTCAAGAATTTCATAATCATTAGAAAAAATAATTTGAAAATAAACATCACCAACTTAGAGTTGTCTACCACATTTAATTTGTCCATATCTATTTATGGCACAACAATCCATCAAATAGAAATAACTAGTGGATGAGAAAATGTTTCAATATTTCTCCACTCTGGCTCTGAAGATAAAAATACCTTACACTGAACACTAGAACTTGATCATCACAGGAATTTCTGCTTTCAGTGTTTCCATTGATGAATTTCTTTGGGGACAAATGTTTCTAAAGGTTTCATTGAATTTGGAATTCATGCTAATGGATATCCTGAGGAAAGAGAAGAAATTAACACTCATTATCACAACATGGACAGTTGAATTATTTGCCATGTGTTAAGAACTTATTTGGCATGTAAAATTAAAAAAAAATTCATAGTATCTCTCAATCTAAGCTGTGTGACGATATAATTTCTCTATGAAATCAGATAGAGCTATCTATTTTCACTTAGCAGTAAGAAAATAGAGAGTTGTTTATAAATTTGAACTCACACCATCTCTTCTTCTCAGATACACTGTTAAGCAACCAGGTGTCCTAGATGCTGCCATGATTACAAAGGTCATATAATCACGTCTCTGCAGCTACACAGAGGCAAAAATGACTCACATGCTATTTTTGGTCCAAATTCTATACTTACCCCAAGAGAGATGAACTGGCAATCTTTCCTTGCCTTGTGATATTGGTTAGCATTAAAGAGTAGGTATCTGAGGACTCTGTATTAAATATGGGTTTCGTTAAGTCTCCTGGGATTTGGCTACAGGTAAGTGAACAGTAAAACTCATTCATGTTTTCCCCCAGCATCACTAGAGGACCTGGACAATTTGCTGCTTCTGATGTATTGAAGCCAGCAAAGATGTTTTGGAAGGAATCACTTTTCATACTGGCATCCTGGAAGGCACGAGTCCCATAGGCCTCCTGATTTGTACAGTGTAAGCCTGTGATTTGCTAGCTAATAGAAATGCAATATGACTCTAGGGAACCCTAAAAAAAGGTAAACTTTCCTGTGTGTAGCTCCAGTTGCTCATTACAGCTTGTAGAGATACAGTCATAAATAGTGGCCGAATGGGTATTGTGGAATTGAGTAGGTGAAAGAATGTTTGAGTTCATGTAAAATGTCATTAAAAAATTCATAAATTATGTTTTTACTCTTTGTGTCAGCTGGGACAAAGAAAAACATCAACAGTAAGTAGGCAGGCAGACTTCAGGCAACAATTAACTATGAGTAGTTTCCATTGAACAATATATGACCCATTAAACATTGAGGTTCCAGTGACAATGAATATGCATATAAGAAGGAAATGCTGATATATTCATTAGTAAAATGAAAATACTATTATTAGAAAATTTTTTAATATTAATTTAATTTACAGATCAATTTACCAGTTGCCTTGGCCACAAGTCAAGTATTTATTACCCACATGTGTATGAAGTTCTTACAAGGCTATTCAATAATTCTTCCTGTACCATAGAAACGTCTGTTGAACTGGACTATATACAATGTTGCAATCTAGGAAAGAAAAAATCAGTAATTTAAACTCTGACAAATGCCTTTGATCATTTCGAAGTCATGCACTAACCAGGCAGATTATGAATTTATGCTAGCTTTCTCTGGGTTTCCTTACTTTATCAGCAATGTGGTCAAGTAGTAGAGGAGCACATGTTGCCTTTGTATATTTGACATTAGAGGTTTGTTGATAACTAATCTTGAATGTATTTATCGTCATCAACACATGGTCATCTCACTGTATTCAGAATTCACAGTTTCCTTTAATGCCCAAAGTGTTGCTTGATCTTACAACTTATCATATTTATAGCATTCTGTAAGAAGTCCAGTTTTTCTAATCTTATACTGTGATTCCATGAGACTTTCAACTTATGTCTGCATATAATTATATATATGCATTATATAAAATTGTATTCTACTATTTCTCAGATATTAATAATTCTCAGATCAAATTTTTCATGTACAAGTAGGTGGGTTTTTTGTGACAAAAATCATATATCCATATAGAAATCAGTGGTTGGAATTTCTGTTTTGGCCTTACATCTGTGAATAATTTTCTGTATCCCTTATGTCAAAAATCAAAATACTTCTTTCTTCCTCAGTTTGTTTTGACAAGGGTAAGATGCTTTCTCACTTGGGCTGTTAAGTGAGCAATTTCATGATGCTCCAGCAGTTGACAAAGTTCTTCCATATGCTGCCTTTTTCCCAAGTTACACTTTATAAATCTAATACAACATACAAGAATCAAATGCTCACACCTTCTGTTGGTGAGATGAAAGAGAACATAGATATGTCTTTCAATCATCAGAAAGAAAATTGCATAATTGAATGGAATAGAGAATTGCTGAGGAGGGATTTGAATCACAAAATAACCACTGATAATAGAAACAAGTACCATTTTAAAATACATATTTTCAGGAATATACAACAGAACTACATATGAAATGGTATAACAGCATAAAACTTTAATTCTTATTTTCTCTCCTTAACCTAATGTGTTCCATCATTGGCAGGGAATTGAGCATCTTTTACATATGTCATAAAAACAATTGAATTGGTCTAGGCAGGTTAAAAGATTATCATGAATATATTTTTAAGTCATGTAGCTCATTCAGTATAACTGCAACTTTAAGAAGTTAACCAAGAATTTCTCTACATATTCTCTGCAATAAGGCTGGTGAAAATTTTCACATAGTGACTCATCAGTGTAATAGAATAAACAGGAATCTGCTAAGGACTCAGAATGGTAGACTTTGAGGAATTCTTTTACTGTCCCTGCATTTCATCTATGCAGTAGCTGAAAGACCTGACAGCAATTCTTACGCTGTTGGGAAGAATGGTTAAGATTTCACAAGGCATTACAATAGTCTTGTGCAAGTGGATGTTGAGAATCATTTGAGCCTAACAAAATAAAGAAGTCTGTATAAGACCCATGTAAATTACATATGTATAAAATGGTGGCAGAAAAATATAGTTGGTGTGATAAGGTTCCTAGTCCAGAACTTTTATGATATAGAGGAAACATCAGTAATAAATATTTAGTAACTTTGACATCTTTTTATCCAACTTCCAATGAAGCTATAACATAAATGTGAGCTATGTGTCAAGGAAGAAAAATCATATTTTCATAAACTTAATAGTTTGTCATAATGAAAATATTTTTGCCGTGAACCCTCATTCTGTGAATTAACCTAATGTATTTTTCTCTAGTTCTAATTACTGCACTCATCTTTTATGTCCAGAATTAATTAATCTAGAACTACGCTAATTCTTGACTCTGTTCTTTAGACATATTGAAGCCACATACTATACAGATTTTTTTCTAGTTTCTGCTATTGGTTTTATACCTTATAGGTTTTCTACATCATGACAACTGAATTATATACTGATCTTAACTTTCATTAGTGTAGGCTTGATGATCATACCATTTATAATAAAATCCATTGTGGATCTATGTAACAGAAATCTATTCCTTGGTTGTATAATGGTCTTGAGTAGTAAAGAGATGAGCCAAATAATTACATGCCCATGTTCAGAGGCAGGAAGAAGATGACCTGCCACTTACAACACATGACTTTCTAGGTTGCCATGGTTTCCTGTATCCATGTAGTAGAAAGCACAAGGTAAGTGAGATACTTATCATAACATGGTCCTTATTTTGGTTGTATGGAGATAGTGACACTGTACTCTCCTCTATTATTGGTAAGATAAGGAAAACATAACCATATTTCTAGGGAACCTGAGCAATATAGTCACCTATGTATCTAGAGAAGAAAAAAGAACTGAAAATTTCTAGCAGTCATAGAGATAAATCCTTTCCAGCAAGTGCTAGACAAATCATTTATTCCTTATTTCAATTCTTCCACAGAAGTTGCTAAATATTCTTCTGCAGCATGGTATTTCCACACTGGCCTGAGGTCAAAGTTCTTTGGTCTGTTTCATGCGTCTCTAACCTGGACATTTTCATATCTTTTTCCACTAATAATCTTTATTAACATCATATGTATAATTTTAGAGGGTCTTGGCTTAGGGCACAAAATTATGACTCACAAGTGTTTACAATATAGGTTTCCAGCAGTGTTTAAGTCTTACTGACTGCTTTTAGAAATACTGGAAATAAGTTTGTTGACTCTGTCTTTTTGCAGTTTTTCTTCTTTTCAGTGAATAAATTGTGTTACAGAGCTGACCGACTAGATATCTTTTCTTTACTCCTACCCTCTCTGAACAAATATTTCATGTACTCAGTGATACCAGTTTTAGCAAAATGACAAAGTTACTAGATACTTATTAAATCATGCATCAATTCTTCAAAGGTTATAACTAATATTTAAACACTGGTTGCTGAGATTAGACAAAAAACATAGAAACAAGCAAATAACAATGCACTTCTTTCTGAGAAAAATTCTTTTTTTTAAAAAAATTCTGTAATCATGCTGTTTTAGCACTAATCATTGGATATTTTATTTATTTGTTTCAAATGTAATCCTCTTTCCAGGTTTCCCCTCTGGATACCTCCTATTCCTTCTCACTGTCCTTGCTTCAATTAGGGTGCTCCCCCACCCACCCAAACACTCCCGCCTACCCACCCTGGCATTCCCCTATACTGGAGCATTGAGCCTTCAGAAGACCAAGGGCCTCTCCTCCCTTTGATGTCTGACAAGGCCATCTTTTGCTACATATGTGGCTAGAGCCATAGTTCACTCCATGTGTACTCTTTGGTTGGTGGTTTATTCTCTGGTAGACTATGTGGGGGTAGGGAGGGTCTGGTTGATTGATATTGTTGTTCTTCCTATGGGGCTATGAACCCCTTCAACTCCTTCAGTCCTTTCTCTATCTCCACCACTGGGAATCCAATTTCTACCCCGGGACTGTAAACTAGAAAGCTGATAAAAAATAACCTGGATTTTCTAAACATTTAAATTCCCTGAAAAGATGGAATTAAGAGAGGTGTGGCATGAAACATCACATGAAACCCAGACACACACATCCTCTAACACACCTAATAATTGTCCAGTCCATGGTAAACATTATTTATGATAAGGAGATCACCTGCGTATTGTAACTGTGAAGGGAAGGAATAAAATACTGGCATTTGTTTTTAATTTTCTTCACAAAGTGTATGTGAGTTAAGATATACTTCTGTAGCCAATTAGAAATGGGTGACAAATTTATAGATTTTTATTCAGGGAGAGAAAAACCCTAAGTAGTAGAATGATTGCTAATGTTTTCAAGTAGTTAAACTAAGCAAGCAGCAATGAACTAGCAATAGTGAGAATGATAATAGGAGGAAAACAACAATCACTCATAGAAGTGTCTTCAGAAATAGGAAAAGAAACTGCCAAGGATGGCCTATGTGATCTACTAAGAATGACAACTAAAGTCCTTGAATTAAAAGAAAGCCTGGTAATGGCTTTTATCCCTTCTTCAGAGAGAGTCATAGGGTCTGTTAAAGAAAGAAGCCATTGTATATTTTACAGGACCTGAAATCCATAGTGTGTTCCCACTACTCAGAACACTTACAAACTCATCTAAAAATTGTAAGGACTAAATTTTCCAGTGAATTGACACTTTAAGTCAACTGGTAACATAGGTTGTTTAATGAACTGTTGAACTTTAGTTTAAGATGAATGTGCAAAGTTGAGTTTTTAATCCCTTCACAGCAACACATTCTCATAAGCACAGTCTACCTTGGTAGGGGCCTCAGCATCCTAATGTGATATTATCATTGCCTTTAAAATTCTACTGGAAGGAGGTATGACCATTGTCTTTAAAATTCTACTGAAAGCAAGAAAGAAAGCATATATTTGAAATAATGCTTAGGATATGTGAATAAGTGATTACATTTTCATATTTGTTTATAGTAAATATCTTGATTCTTGTAATAATATAACTTCACTGAGATATACTTAGATAAATCATCAAGTTTTTGTGATGAATTCAGCTGGATGAGTAAATTATTTGACAATGATCTCAGTGGAGTAAATAATGTCTGTAAGTTCAATAGGTAAGGTAATTTTATTTTCCATATTATAAATTTAGTATAAAAATGGAATTATTCAGATGCTTACAAATAATGTAACAGGTGAGAAATTATATAATTACTAATATAATTTATATGTATATGAAACAAAATGTGTATTCTCCCACCATTCATAGGTCGGTAAGTGTTTTATCAAGAGAATGGTTCAGCCAATATTTTTATCTATTATAAAAGCCAGTATTCTTTGTGGCATAGTTTAGATCAGAAAATAGTGGCTCTTTTTGCAAGTTCCCCTCAAAATAATGACTGATTCTCTAGCATGAGCTCGTTCCTTTTGAGATGCACATTTTATGCTGGTTGACACTCTTACATAGACACTGGCTATTGAATAAATGTCCATTTCTGAAGTTTTACTGGAATTTGACATTCCAGCTTGACAGTTCTATAAATATGATCATTCCAACCACTGTTAGATTGTACAATCTATGTTATGCATAAGATGCAAAGGACAGCAAATGGCATTTCAGTTTAATCTGTTTGTAAACTAGCAAGACAAGAGCAATTTACATTATGAGTAAAAAAGTCTAAGTCAATATTGTCAAACTAAATCATACCTTCTACTTCTTTTTGATGATCAATTTTCATTGAATTTTGCAAATATATTAAAGAGTACATTTTCATTACATCTTATACTGTAGTGTATTTTATCCATATTTCTAAAGAACTAGAGACAATTAATTTGGCATTACAGAAATTATTGTTATTATACTGAGTTATATTAACCTATTCAGTTCAATAAAAAATTTAATTTACTCATTTCTGTGGTGATTCTGTTTTTTTAAATATACAAATATATATAATGTTAGGTGAAAGAAGAAAATAAAATTCATAGAAGAGTCCTCTGACATCACTGTGATGTGGCACTTGCATTTCTATATAGATGACTTACACACACACACACACAGAGAGAGAGAGAGAGAGAGAGAGAGAGAGAGAGAGAGAGA
>NW_022196905.1:49921270-49935414 GCF_008632895.1 Mastomys coucha | reverse complement strand
AAAGATGGGGAGGGGGAGGGAGAAAGAAAGGGAAGGGGAGGAAGAAGGAGAGGGGAGGGAGAAGCATGTATACACAGTGAAAATAAGTGATACACATCCCCCAACTAATAATAATAATAATGCATTAGATAAAAAGAATTACTGGATAATGCTATAAATTTACACTTATATTAAGACATTGCTACATGCCTCTCATAATTGTTGAAAACAAAACAAAATTAGTGATACAGAAAATAATTACTTCAATTAATGTGCAAGAATATTTTGTAATAACAACACCTCTGTTAAAAAATACAACTTGATAGTATATCACAATATTTCTAACAAGCATGCTTCATGCAATAATAGATAACAATGGTTCTTCAAATAGTTATTTATTTTCCATAAATCTCTAAGGTATGTTATAATAAATCTTCAAATTATTCATCTATGTCCTATATGGTATACTGAAGTTGATAAAAAAAAGTTGGGATTTTGAAAATATGTCACAAAATCTGTTTTATCCTATATTTCTTTTTATTTTTTATCAGTTATTTGATAGTATCATATAATGTATTTTGCTCAGTCACCCTTCACCAGCTCCTCTGAGAACTCTTTTTCTTCTTTTCTCATTCAATCTTTTGGTACCTTATATTTTGTTTTTATCTGTAAAGTTCCATTTGTGATATCCATATATTTTGGGGAATGTAGCCTTCCACTGCAGCATGGTCTACTACCCAGGAAACTGACTCTCACTCTCCCAGAGAGCTATCAATTGCCAAGAGTTCCTTTACAGGAATGGTTCTTCCTGCCCATCTCCACAGTCCATAATAGTTGGTGTGGATTGTGCTTTTATAAGTTTGTGCATGCTGTTACAGGAATTATGAGTTTATAGGTACTATGCAAAGAAGATACTCTTTTCATATATATATGTATATATATACATATATATGCAAAATATGTTAAATATATATATTTGTTTTTCAAGACAGGGTTTTTCTGTATAGCCCTGGCTGTCCTAGAACTTATTATGTAGACCAGGCTGGCCTCGAACTCAGAAATCTACCTGCCTCTGCCTCTCGAGTGCTAGGATTAAAGGCATGTACCACCACTGCCCGGTGTCCCTTTTCTTGTCATCATACAAAATGGAGTATTGACATCAATATTATTTTAAATATCAAATATCAATGTATACCAACAGTTCTCAACCTGTAAGTTGTGGTTCCTTTAGGGAGGTCAAAAGACTCTTTTGAAGGGGTCACCTAATACCATTGGAAAATGAAGGTATTTACATTATGATTCATGTCATTAATAAACTTACAGTTATGAAGTAGCAATGAAAATAATTTTATGGTTGGAGGTCACCACAACTTCCTTAAACAGTTGCAGCATTAGAAGGGTTGAGAAACACTGATCTATATACAACAATGAAAGTAGCCATTAATAATTGTTTGACTTTGTAGATTTAGAATGCAAAAATTTAAGAGGTTATTGAATGTTATTTATGTATGCACATATTTAAAATGTGTAACTAAAAATAAAAAAAATCAAAGAAGCAAATAAGTAATGATGCCAGTGTCTCACTAAGTAGAGAATGGCAATAGCTACAAATTATAAAAGAAGGACACACAGGGTAATTCTGACTCTGGAAATATAATACAAATTTGAAAATTCACAGGAGACAATCAACTGTTAGTTTGATGTGACAGAACAAAAGGTTTCAGAAAATAGGAAAACAGCAGTAGAAATTATGTATTCTAAGTATCTTCAATAGGAAATAATGGAAAAAAATGTTTACAAGAAGTGCTGGTGTTCAGGCAACACAAAAGTACCATTTCTATGTGAATATTATAAAAAGAGTGAAGAGATAAAAAAGAGAAATCATTTAAATAAAGGAAATTCTTAACCATGGATAAAATACTTTACACATATAAACACTTCAGAAAACTTCAAATAGAATGAATTCAAAGAAACCTAACCAGGCATACACAATATTTTTAAAGCAACATGAACAAAATGAATCACCAATTTCAAAAGTGGTTAAACAACCAGCTATCCTCTTACTTGAAGCAACGGGGAGATTCCTAATGTGCTGTGAAGAGAAACTTAAATACAGCAACCTGGTTGCTCTGACAGGGGATAACATCCAAAAACTTTTAGATCTATGAAATCTGGTGGAATGCAGAAATTTATGATCATAAACTAAAATCCTGACATACCCTTAGTATATACCTTTGAAAGTAAAGTGAGTTTGTAGGAAAAAAGCAGCAGTGACTTCAAAGTGATGCCAAATTGAGAAGCAAAGTAATGAATTACACAAAGATTTCACAGAATGAGTCAGAGATAAAATACGATCAACTCTTATGAAAATGGAACAGGAAAGAGAGGTGACTGAGGAGAAAGTGGAGAGAGAGAGAAGAGACAGTTTTACTGGGACAGTTTTACACATATAGGTCACAGGTGAAGACAGACTAAACCATAATGAATAGGAGAGAGAAGATTAGATTGCTACAATTAGTTTGAGGACAAGCAGAACAATTCAGTTAGAAGCTAAGAGAAGTTTTTATCAGTCAGCTGGGAAATGTATTTGGATTAGAGGAGTTGAGCAGAACCAGCCATTCAGAATTGGGAAAGAGCTGGAAAGGTTGAGCTTATTCAGAAGTAACTCTCAGAGGCTGAAAACATTCTATATCTATATTAGATTGTACAGAAGCAAGAAGTTTCCAGAACTATACCTAGGTTAGCAGATAGAGGCAGTAAGCTTTAGAGATGACAATTAATTCAGGTAAAAATTTATATATTTACAATTTTGAAAATAAGAAAATTGTGAGTGGCAATATATTTGGAAAAGCAATATTATAAAATCCAAATAAAACAAACTGACTCTCAGATGTATAAATGTCTGGTTAAAACATATTTCCAATTTATTTGCCTTGCCCAAAGTATTACACAAACTTTCTTACAGTGAACACAATTGGCACCAATATTTAGGTAAATTAAACCATTTATCATAATGAATAACTATATTAGAAATGGGAGTCTATGTTTCTTCTTTATCTTCTCTAGAAGGTTACTGAAAGTAAAGTCATAAAACATTATGTACACTTACAGGAAAACCTACATATGTATATATATATACATATGCATGTATATACAAATATGTATGTATACATACATACATGTAGGGATATAGATTTAATATATTAGTCCAATAGCACTCAGAACTGAAATACAAATGACAATAACAACCTAAAAATTTGTGGGCTGAGATAAAATTTTAGTGAAGTAATAAAATAACAGCAGATGATAAAGAATTCCTTAGAAAGAAAGGAAAAGGGCCAACGGTATGAAAATAGGTTTCTAGATGATTATATAGGAGACAAAAATATATACATCTTGTTTTCCATCCCAAGTCTTTTAAAATACATGAATTATGTAAAGTAATTGCAACAACGTATTCTCAATTTGGTTGTATGTGTGCATGGAACATCTATAATAGTATTATCATGTGATATTATTTTGGAAGATGATGAGGTCTAGAGGCTCTACAGTTTCTTAGAGCAAAGTCATACACAGAGAGATACACTGATGTATTGCAATGATTTTTTTTTATTTTTAAATTCATTTAATCTATTATTTTGAGTTTTATGTATGAATATTCTGTTTATATAATTCTCCTATCTCACTCCAACTTCTTCCAAATCCCTCCTACTTCTTTGTAAATGCAAGTATTCTTAATCTGTAATTGTACCTGTTACACCCAAGACCACATGTGTGTAACCATGTGTATATGAATGTTACATACAATGTATAGGTATGTGGTGTGTGTATGTGTACCGAATGCACAATAATGAAATCATTAAATATTTACCATATGTGTATATCATTCACTTTCTGGAATTTGTTAACTTAGGGGGTTCATTATTGAGGAAGATTGAGTCTCCCTCTCAGAAACTACTAATTGCCTGAATCTCTTTTGTCAGGGATGAAGCCTTTTGAGAATTTCACTATTGGTATTAGTGCATCAGTTAGTACATTCATTTTTCTTTTGATTTTGCTTTAGAAATAATATTATTATGATTTTCTAGGCAACTTTCCTGTCACTATAAAAGACATATGTCCTAGTGTATCTTCTAATTCACAGCATATATCATCTTTATCATCTGCATTCTACAATCTTTAAGTTCTATCTTCTATGATGTTTCCCAATCCTAAAATACAATGGTTGTGTTATAGATGTATCACTTAGATATTATAATGGGTTAGCAAAGTTGCAAAGTGGTGATCCTATTTTCTCTTCTAGTTTCTGTGATCACATGCAGTGGGCTAGCGTTAGTGTACTAGTCAAGAATTATCTGTAATCCTGTGGTCCTTGTGTTCTGTTAGATGTTATTTTTCATGGATATCATAGGTAGGTAGAACATTGGATGACTTTTCTCCCTTGGAGGTTTGCTTATTTTTTCTCAGTAGAATGAAGGTACACTACTTAGGCTGACAAGTATTCCCTGAAGAAATTTAAACATCCCACTGCCTTTTAGTCATGAGACGTCACTGAGTTCTTGGTCAGGGTAAGTCTAAGAATTACTATTCTAATAATAATATTATCCCAAAATTAATACAGACTAATGTTATTCTAATAGTAATATTATCCCAAAAATAATACAGGCTGTTGCTATTGCTGTTGATTATCTCCTATAAATTGAAGGGAAAACCCTATTGCTGAAGAAACCATGATTCAAACAAAGGAAGTGATAGAATTGAGACAGAACTGACCTGGAAGCAAAATAAGTAAGGTAAAAATCCTGGAGAAAATGAACCTAAGAACAAGTAGAGTAGCTTTGGGGGATAAGGAATAAGTTTGTAGTGTACAGAGATCAGCAAAGATGTTAATACAAATAGAAGGAGTATAAACATCTTTCCCAGTGTACATTTTAGAAGATAAGTAAAATAAATTGACTTTCAATACACACACACACACACACACACACACACACACACACAACTATAACAACAACTTTAGATGGAAATACATTTATGTTTAATGTGATTTTCCATCACCATTGTAAACATTTGAATTAATGTTATTTCTGTTCAATTCCTCGTATAAAATTTATCTATAAGTGTCTTAAAGCACATCCTAAAATGTTACTCATGACTGAGTTTTCTGTATTCATGTGGAGTTTCTTTAAATATATACAGAATCTACTAATTAACACTGTATAGTATTATAAGCATCATATACATGAATAGCCATGCTTTACTTCTCAGTATCTTAAATTACCTTTGAAAATTATTACCTATATAATTATGGGAGAAATTTTTCATCTCATCTTCTTTATATATAAATATATGTGAATTTATGCAAAGAATGTTCCTCTTTCATTAAACTTTGCTTGAGTTCCTTTCCTTTTAAGTTAGTAGTTACACTACATAGAAAACGAAGCTTCAATAATGGCCCATCAGATGTACATTGAGGCTTAGAAAGGGACAGTGTCAGACATTGATATATCCATGGAAAATAATTATCAAAAAAATCAATAGGAAATTGTTTTGACATGGAACATAGGACTAATGAACATAATACACCCACTGCAGAATAGTAGATTTGGAGCAGAGAGAGTCATCCCAATGGCGTAAGTGAAACACTTGCAGTACTTTCTCCTCATCTTAGCTCATTTTCCATTACTGGTTGGTGCTACTTACCCACTACTGCTTGGTGCTACTTAATTAAATGACACTTTTTGGCTTCTATGGAAGAAGGACTAATGAACCACATGGAAATATTAGCAACCAATAAACTAAAAGTCACTGGCATTTATCTCACTGAGCATTGCATCCATCCTTGGAGATGGATGATTCCATGGCTTCATTTAGCCATTAAAAGTTGGGGATGAGATATTCTACCACATTGACTTCTATTTTAAAAATCTTGCATCTTTGACTTGGGTGCTGTTTACATTTTTGTGATCATATGAATATTTCACTCTGATAACAGCACAGGTATAGGCTACTAGACTACACAAAGTAGACAAGAATTCTAGTTGCCTATTATCACGGTATCTAAGGATGTCTCAGATCACTCCATCTTCACATGATACCCATATAAAGCACGTTTTGTTGTTCATTCAATGACTAAATAGACAGAAATCAACTCTACAACCATAGATACTCACTTGATTTCACACAGTGAATTGTCTTCTTAGGATTATACTCTTTTCCCAATTGTGTTGTTATATATGTGTGTTATATATGTGTGTTAATATATGATGTTGCCCTGAGAACAAAATTTTTGAAAGTGTTACTACATAAGTTATAAACACAGATTCATTATTACTATTTTGATTTTCTTTCACAGGGTCTACTTCAATAGCCCTTTTAGGCCTGGATCTTGTTACACAAATCAAGCTGACTTCATAAATATCATAATATTTCTGTTTGTTCTTTGGGTTCTCCATTTCCATGGATGCATGAATGGTCATTGTATGAGAGCTTGTGGATAGATAGAAAATTGTCTAAGTTAAGCCTTTTCAGAATCCAAATATAAGATATATACGTTAGGAATTTTGACATTGCATTTTCATAGTCAATTGCCATTCATATACCACCCAATCCTAAACAGATTAAGTCAATATTTAACTTAAACCCAAAGGTAAGCCATTTTTGAAATACAGTCTATGCTTCTGAATTGTTTCTTTTAGTCACAGTAAGAGTCAATTCTTAACTTTCAGCCAAATTAGCAACTTTTTGATGATTCATATATATTAGCTTGATTTCAGCCCTACGAAGTAATATGTAGAAATGGGTGTAGTACTACTTTTTCTTTTTCTTTAAATATATTGATATGAACATAGACTTGACATACAATTTCCCCACATAACCTGCAGCCTTTTAGAGAAACAACTTTTTTTTCTTTAATTCCGATCACTGCTCCTCTAAAACAGATGATTTTTACCAACTACCACTGAAGCAGAAAACATGTCATGCAAACAAAAGCAGAAAAAGCACACTTTTGTTTACTGATGTTAAGTAGCATTTAGGGATGAAGGAAATGGATGGTAATTATATGGAAGATGACTTTCTTATACAAATCATTTAAAATATTGATACGGTGGCTCACAGTAAGATGCATAAGAAATATGATTAGTAAGCTAGAGTAGTCAGCAATTTAGCATGAGGATGAGAAATTAGACATAATTATTGTTGTATAACTCTAATGTACAGATGCTTCCTTGGCAATCAGCCTGGGACAGACAGTCAATGGGGTGTGCGTCATCTATGAATGATGTGTTATTTGGCCAAGCATACAAGAGTAATTGCTGAAACCTAAGCTAGTCTCAGTTCCATTATTTTTCCCCAAGAGAATCTTGGCATACTTCCCAACATTTTCTCTAGTGGTCAGCACAGTTAATGACTAAAATCATCATCTGAGTCACCTTGAGTCTGCGAGGGCTCTATTTGCAGAGCCTCAGCATTCTCTCTGGGACTTTGGTGAGATTCTGTGCACTGCTACACTCTCTTATTATGTCTGCTCCACCAAATTCTCACATTCTGGTGAAGGGCAGCTTCAGCTTAAGGTATAAAACAATTTCTCTTTTACTAAAAAGGAATAGTCATCCTTGATTCTTTTAAAGATAGAATTACTAAAACATTCTTTTATAGACTGTGGAGACAAAGTTTGATTCTATTTTTTTTCACCACTTTCCTCTATTTCCAAATATGTCATGGCAAAAACTAAGTTAACATATCCTGTGTTATCCCAAGTTTCTTATGTAGTAAACATTTTCATCTTCTCATAGATTCCTTCCATAGACAATATGCAAGATATCTTCACCTTTGCCAGTGTCAGGAATCCCACACATCAGTGTTAGAAGAATGTTTACAAGGATGAAATGTAAAGACTCCTCAATGTTAAAATAAATTCAAGCACTATAATACATATAGGCTACTTCATATTAAAAAGGAGAAAAGCTGGAAGAAAAGATAAGTGGGTAGTTTATGTAAAGATATAGAGCTTAAGTATTTCAAACTCAATGTCCATTAGTAATTCTGACAGGAAGAAGTTGGCTATTGCTAAGAAACTTTGAGACATCAATAAGGATTGTGCAAAAGAATTAAAATAAGACATCATAGACAGGAGAGGATATTTAAGTGATACATATGAAAAATGTTAAGAAAGAAATCAGCACTATAATATTCATAAAATTAAAGAAAAGCAATTGATTCTGTCCTTGCTGAGAGAAAGAAGATGAATCTCAGCTGATGTCTCTATCCACAAACTTCTCCTAGAATAACTCTGAAATGTAGTTTTTTAAGTAATAATCATTAAACATCATTTTTACTGACATCATTTTTACTATCTCAGGTTGTATTTGTTACTTTCAGCTAAAGAAAAACATGTTGTTCTAAATTGGCATAGTTTGTCATTCTAATTGTAGGAATAGGACCAGACTGGTAAGTATAGTGCATGAAGTACTTTATATAAAAGAACTGATTTCGAATCACTTCACTAGTTGAGTTTCACTTTTTCTTCTGTGTAAATATTGCCTAGTGAGCTCACAGAATGAAGTAATTTATTCATCTGTCTGATATCTGGAAAGATGGTGTTCGCACGTGAAATGGGAGGAGCCAAGTAGAAAATGAGTTCATAGAGTCTGTTCAACGCCTTTGTTACTGCTCCCTCCCTCTCTCTTTCCCTCTCCATCCCTTTCCCCCTTCCCCTTTCCACCTCTCTCCTTTAGGTAGAATGTAAACTACAACTTATTCTTCCTCTGCTTCATTCTATTCTTTCTTATAGTCCTTTTCCTCTGATCTTTATCTGTTTTTTTTTCAATTTCATTGGTTTACTTCACTCCACAAGATAAAAGAGGTTGCCAATTTCTTGAAAAAAAAAGTTACTACAAGGAAACTGAAAAAAAAAAGTACTAAAATCACATGAAGCTCAGGGAACATTCTTATAGAGGGATGGGAAATTTGTAAGAGCCAAAGAATAAAAAGTGTTTGCATGTCAGTGTCTACCCATACATTCTTTCCAAAGTAACTGCTTAAATTAGACCTTAAAGAGGAAAAAAAAATAAACATATTAAGTTGATGGAGTCCTGGAAATATAAGCCCTACACACACAAACAAAAAACAAAATAACAAAAACAAACAAACAAAAGCAGCAGGCTACTAAGGAACTCTTAGAATAGTCAAATAGTCTTCCTCAGAGAAGAGCATATCAGTTGGTCAACCAACACCAGACAGTTAACTTTGAAAGTATATATACAAATGATGTTATAGATTGAGCAGGCTGAATTTGTTTGTTTAAGAATACAAGTGTGTGTGTTTGTGACTGTGTTTGTATGTGTGTGTGTGTTTGTCTGTGTATGCACATATATATGTAACAACACATAATGAGTAAAGGAGGACATGAGTCTGAATGTGAGGAGCAAAGCATAAATGAAAGTGCATGGAGGCAAGAAAGAAAAGGAGAAATGAAATAATTTTGTTACAATTTCAAAAATGAGAAGTAATTTTTAAAAGGAAATGCATGTTATCTAGAAAGGCTGCTATTTTCCTATATATTTATTTCATCTTAAAATAAGAAACAAAACAACTATTTGTTTTTAATATAACTTTTTGTTTTGGTTTGGTTTTGGTTTTTCAAGGCAGTGTTTCTCTGTGTAACCCTGGCTGTCCTGGAACTCACTCTGTAGACCGAGCTGGCCTCAAACTCAGAAATCTGCCTGTCTCTGACTCCCAAGTGCTAGAATTAAAGGTGCACTACCACTGCCAGGCAATAGTTTTCAGAAATATAAACTTGGTTATGAAGACAAAAATCTTATCTCAACCTAATATGTTAATTTTATTCAATCTCTAATAAATCTTTTTTTTTTTTTTTACAGCACATAGTTAAACTACTGAGGTTCAAATTTTTAATAAGGGTTGATTCTGACTTTAGTATAATTTCCCTTCAATTACCTCCTATGAACTAATCTTTTATGAAAAAATTTTGAAGGTATGATTATTACAAGGAGGTTCTTTTTCTGAGCATATCATTTAAAATGCTCAAATATTCAGTGGGGTACTAATCAATTTTCTTCTGTTCCTCATAGTAAGTATTCAGTGATGAATTTTAGTCTCTGTTTTCTAATTTCATCACAGTAGCACCATCTATTGTAGCTGAGACAAAAATATAAAGTATATCATTACAAAAATAATTTTGAAGTAAATACTTTGATTTTGAATTACTAACCAACCAATGGTAAACTGGCTTTGAACATTTCCAATTGATGTAAAAGATAAGAAACAATGATGAGAATTTCTCACACACATGAGTTTTCCATTTAGATATTATATATGTTCTGTTAAGGGACTGTTTTGATAATTGATGACCTCTCATAGCTAGATGCCTTATGAAATTCTCTGCATACTTTCAAACATATGTTGATGAAGGTGATGGAAAAACAGCAGAGGATTAAAAGTGCTTGCTGGGCTTATAGAATATATATTTGAGCCCTCAGGAAATTGTAATACAGTTCATAATTTACCTGTAGCTACACCTCCGGTAGACCCAACAGCAACTTCTGGCTTCCATGAATTCCCACATACTTTCTCTCTCTGTCTCTCTGCCTCTCTGTCTCTGTCTCTATCTCTCTCTCTCTCACAGACACACAAACACATTAAAGAAATAAAAATAAAATAATAGAAAATTACTGGTCTGGATAACTTACATCAAATTTTAAGAATTGTAAATGAAACAAATATTTAATTGGCCATCAACTGTCAGTTATTATTTAGGCTGAATATTTTATACAGAATGACTGAAATGAGAAAATCATCTTGATGTACTTTGCATCTTTACAAACTGGTCTGGAGGTCAAATAAAATGCTTCCTTTTATATATAATTAATTGAATATGAATAAATAGGAGACATAGAATGGCTTGAATTACTGACACATCTGATATGGATTCAAGTGTTTGGAACTGAATCCATGATGTACCACTCTTGGGTTTTATTTTCCTCTCCATACTCTAACCTGCACTGCTGTTGGTACAGATAATGGAATTGAGAGTAAATTGACCAATGATTTCACAGGCAAAAGGTAGCCTGTGATGAAAACTATGTGATGGCAGATGCAACTCTCCATATGGTTGTGGTGAGGGGTTACCCTCCGTACATGGAAGCTATGGTCAAGCAGCTGGCACTAAGAAATGCCATCTTTAAGTCTTACCATTCCATTTCCTACTATTTATATATAAAAGTATTAAGATTTCCTCCATCAAACAGTATTCTTTACAAAGTTTAACTTGCAATTGCTTAAGTATTAATAATTTTCTCCTCACATGACATAAATTACTATTAATTATGTGTGAATTACAAACACCATTACTTCTTGGTCTTTTCGTTCAGATCAAGTGTAAATTGTAAACATCCTGAGTTTGGTTAATTTTAAGGTGTTGACTGCCTTATACATGCTTTAAATATCCTATAAATTTTGTTTATCAAATTGCTAATAACTAAACACAAATAACTGGACCCCTGTTACAATTTTAATAATTATTGAACACTGGAGGAAGAAATTCAAAATGTAACATTTTGCCAATTGTTACAAAGTAGCAAGTATGTTTTGTGTTGTCTCCCGGTGGGTGCTCTAGGACTGGGACGAACAACTATCTGTGGGAGCAAGCAGTTAGTAAGGAAAGACACAGATGCCAGGTAGAAGTGATAAGAGAGAGCTTTACTGTAATTCACTCAGTATTTATAGTTAGGCTTGGGAATCAGACCCAGAGGAAGACACTTGCCCATATAACATAAACAGGAGAAAATCCATTAACACCAGACCAGAAGGAGATCTTGAAAGGAAGATCCGGTAAACCTTTAACATAAGTATGAGACTTGCTAAGTCTATGATCTAAGGAGCAGCAGTCAGGACTCCTCCACACAGCAGGTGCTCAACTCCAGCTTGCAGCCTGTAGGGGCTGCTTACAGAACCAAGTCACTCCTAAGCAACAAGGTTGGGGGAAGGAGTCCACAGTTTTGGAAAGATACTTTCTTTGTTCATGTACCAATGAAAGCTTTTGTTTTTATATAAAATGACTTGTTCCTCTTCCTCCTCTTCTTTTCCTCCTCCCCCTCTTGCTTCTGCTTCTCCTCCTTTATTTTCTCTTCCTCCTTGTCTACACCTCAGCTTCTGGAATAAATCATAAATATAAATAATATTCATGGCAACAAAAATACACAGTATTTGTAAAAGACTGAAATTTGATATTATGAGTCTTGATTTATTACATAAATAAATATTAAGGCCACAATCTTGTATTTTTCTTCACATTCATTAAATTTGGTGCTAATATTACCTCTTGGGTTATAAAAATTTAGACATTTTACCTTCTGACTGTGGCATTTAACCTCCCCCTCTTGCTCCAACTCCACCTCTTTTTTCATGTCCTCTTGTTCCTTTCTCTCCTTCAAGACCCTTTATGAATGTTAAATTTGTAATACTGCACCCCTTTTAAATACAAAAAATTTACAAATCCTTTATCATCTTTAAAACACATGTCTATCTTTCTCACTTTTTCCCTTTGAAATGTGAAATTTGAGGAAGATAGTACTTTAACCTGCCATTCTGTGAGAAGCAGGAAGCTTAACTTAGAAGACATACATATTTAAGTTGAGAAATTAAACCACCAAACAATGGATATTCATACAACTAAATCTACTGAAAAAGTAAAGTTAACTTATGCCATATATGAAAAGGTTGTTATTTTCTTTAAAATAAGTAGAGAATTTTTCAAAGATAATTTACCCCTTCCCAAGTTCTGAAAAATCATGCCCTCCTGTATTTCAGTAAATGTCATGGAAGGTATTGTTTATGTCTTTAAGACACTGCAACAAAGATGATTATCACCACTGTTATTATGAAGTCTTCCAGGTTTGAAGAGTCTGAAAACAGTCAGGACATCTCAACAGATCATAAAAGAAGTCCCAAATCCCCAAAGCCTCTCTTATGTACTATTGCATATTCTGTCTGCAGTACATATTAGCACATTGCAGTAAGTTCTCAAAACTCTCCTCCAGTGCCTCATTATTAAGGAAGTATAGAAACATTGTCTGGGATCGTTTAAAGCTCAAAATTGTGATTGTTACACCTCAAATACCATTACAAACTGATCCATGGCAACCTAAACTCTCTGATACTAAGTTAAATCTAGTTCCCCTTGAAGAAAAAGCATCTTCAGTGAGTTGTCACATTATTTATTCAGACTTCCCTACATGCACACTTATGTCTACCTACCCTGAGTAACACCATCTTAAAACTTAACACACCCATTCTATTGCAGTTCTAATGGAACAGTAATCTAAACCAAAGACACTCCATCTGAACTACATTAACATGCCTATCTGAATCTCATATAATAGGGTAATGAGCATTACCCTCCAAAACTCTCTTGCTTAGTGTCCTTTTTCATGTTAAGGTGAAATCCATGCCTTAGAATACAAGCATCTTCTGACAGCTGGAGTTATGTGAATTCTTTAAGAGTTTAATTTATAAAGGATTAAACAGTTTCTTTCTGATGCTTAATATTAAACTTCATGTTGGAAGTTTAATTCATAACTTTGAAAAAATTCAATTGAACATTTATTATAGTGTTTAACTGAGTTATGTAAGTAAGTTATAAACCAAACATTAATGGTGAAATAATTCTTGAAAGGCATGAATAATTTAAATGTAAAAGTTTATTACATCTATCTATCCTGTTTTCATTTATAAATGTTACTGTAATATATCCTCAACCCATTGATTTGCAATTCTGTTTTGCATAAAGGTAGGGTAACAAGTGATTTCCAATATATTATACATTTAGCTTTATTCAAAATAAAACACCACATTGTACTTGTCTTCTTTAAAATAGAAACATAATTATGTGACATGTACTGCTATAGTTTTACTATTTAGAACACTGAATCCAATTACTTAGCTACTTAGCATTTGGCTATGTCTTAGATGATGGGGAGATGAGTAATCCACATTCAACTTGAAGGAACAAAAACATCCTAATGGAACTCCCTTGTATAAAATCATTATATCTGGATTGCATCTGAACTCTCTCATTTATAGCACTAAATCTATTTTCATACTTGGAAATTATTCAATCTACCCTCACATTTCTTTTTTTTTTT
>NW_022196905.1:49915132-49920436 GCF_008632895.1 Mastomys coucha | reverse complement strand
TTTTTTTTTTAATGTGGAATTTGGACTGGACAGAAGAGACAAGATTCATTGAAGAGATACAGCAGATAAGCTCCAGGTGTAGATAGGGAAGGGCAGAAGTAGATCACTGTCAGGGAAGATTGAGAGGTAGAGCTAGATTCAATAGATTAACAAGGAAAGATTACTAATGGAATGTCTATATGCAAGAGAGGAGACAGGCTCTCAAGTTTCTACCTTTTGAAAAGCAATGTCTGTGATGTTTTCAGAGATTAACAACAACAACAAAAACAATCAGAGATAATGACTTCAAGTAGCCTGTGAAATCCAGGTTCTCAGGATGTTCAACTCTGCTTAGTGGGAGAAATTACTCTGGAATCTCAAAGAAGAAAAGTAAGAAGTGTCCAAGATGGCAAAACCAATGTGATCTGTCCCAGGCACCCAATTTACAAGCATCAGAATGCTTTCACACTTCGGGAGAGAGGCATGTCAGATCAACTCACACTGAACTTTTCTATGTCATTTCCTTTATTTTCCTGCTCATAGATGTTTCTGTATTCTTAATTATATAGACATTAAGAAAATCATTTTACTTTTTAATTTAATATCAAACATTCAAGATTAATATGAAGCTATAGTAAAACAATAATAGGTCTAGTGTCATATAACAATTTCAACTGGAAGCCTTTCAAAATCAGTAGCATTAATTTATAATAATAAAACATATTTAACATTAAGATAAGATATTAACATTTTATTAAAATCTTTGTTTGCTGCGATAAATTAAGAACATTCTGGCCTTATTGTCAGTTTCGTAGTTACCAGACCTTGCATCTTTTAAGTAGAATAACCAGAATCAGCTGAAGCCTAAAAGTGTCTGAATATTTTCTTTATCTGTAGATCCTAAATGGAACTGAATTTCCCAGGACATAATGTTTGCATCAGTTGAACTATTTAAGATATACTAATCTTGGGACAGGACTTTGTAACATTTCTCTCTTGTACTTTTAAATTATTCGATCACTCTCTTTATAACTCTCTGAAATTTGTTTTTTTTTTTAATTACAAAAGAGTATGGCTTCACTGACTTCTTCCTATCATCAAGATCTCCACACCATATCCATAATATTATGTGTTGTAAAAATATACTTTATATTCTGCTTTAAACTTTAACTAGCTGTATAGCCCAGACAGATGTGGGACTGTTTTTCATCCTGCATCACCTTTTCTTATAAATTACTGAAGTTACAATCATCCACAACCCACCTCAGCCCTTTCTCTAGCATGATCATGAGTGATAATCTTTATGGTGACTGTTGAAATCTTTGATGATCCAATGAAAAGCTATTCTGTATTGATACACCCAGGCATTCCTCTAAATATCTTGACAGATTGCTCACTGAAATTAAGGTTAGGGACACAAAGGAGACTATTTTCTAGTTTCATCTATTATTGAAAGCTTTAGTCAGCAAATAAACAAGCTACTTGTTACTGTTTGTTAATTTGTATAGAAAAGGAATCACACAACATGATAAAGAGAATACTTGCACGGGTTGTCTTCTGAATTATAGATAAACTGTCCTGTGTCAGGAAGAGGTGATGACTGTGAATTCTGAAGTATCTTTGTTACATGATATCTAAGTTCCCACAATATTAAAAACCTTGATATAAACACATGTCTCTGGGAAACAAATGCCTTAAAGCATAGGTTATGTCAGCATGAGATATGTTCAATAGGATGCTTGAATGTCTGTTCGATAGTGTTAGTATGAGAAACAGAGTGTATCCCAACTATTTCTAGATAAAATTTCTGATTGGATATGGATGAATACAAAATCTGATGTGACTCTTGATATTTGTAATCCGGGACAGTAAAAGACACAAACATTTAGGAATCACTCCTATCTCACCGAAGCTCTTGAATCCTAGTGAAGAGATTGATTCAGTCTTTGTGTAAATGAGTACACTCTGTAAACTTTCAAGATATTAAGCAGGATGGAAAATTCATTAACTACTTTGATCCCATATGACACATGGTGAATCCGAACTTGTCCAATGTGAATATGATGTAGAATGAGTCTATCACCTCTTCATTTCATTAACTTTACCATCATGGCCCTACTGGGATCTGTAGAGAAATAAAAATCAACATGAATATAATATGCTAATGAATCCTGTGGAAATCTGAGAACTGCAGGAACTGTTTTCTGTTGGGGAGTTTTGCAAATTTCATTGATAGTATACTATTACTTAATTTAAAAATAGACAGTGTCCTCTCCCAAATGTCCATTTCCAATACTAAAATTTTAAAAAGACTTCCTTGCATTGCAGGAGGAAATTTCTTTTTTATTAGAAGTGCTGCTAATCAATAGAACTAAATCATGAGATTACTTCGGATTAAACATTTTGCATTCATGTAGGCTGAGGGTCTTTAAAAATGAAAAGAAGAGGCAATAAAGGAGATTATAAATGATTTCAGAGAATGGAGATAACAGCAAGGGAAAGTCTCTAGAATCTAGAAAAAAGATGGAAACAAATTTTCATCAAGAAGTAGAAAAAGTAATGTTTATGTATTAAGTCTATCACGGTGATGAATGTAAATATTCTAAGTGGTATTTTTTAAACAATTAATAATGTTTTTTAAGCCATAGTTTTCATATTTTTTAACTTGAATAATATTAACACACTGATACATACCAAAAATAGATGTCAAAATTTATATTATTATGAAGGTCAGTTATGGTATATGGAAGCCAAAGTCAGATATGAACTTGCTGCGTGAATGGAAGAATGATTTTTATGAACTGCTTCATTCCTGAAATGGTACCTACCCTTTATCACTATCAAATAGTAGGGCAAGTAAAAAATGGCTATCACATATATTTGCTGTCCAATTGAAGGGATGGGCAAAAAATTAAGTTCACTTATTGCTGAATAATTAGTCCTTGAGGCAGTTTTTATGAATAAGTTGTAGCTCAGAAACTGGATATAACTCATGCCACCTTCTCAGGAAAAGTCACATATGTTTGTAAGCAAATGAGAATATACAGACTTTAAATCTGTATATAGAGTAAACTAGAGAGAAATCGTAAGATTTTACTTATTTTGAGTCCTTATTATTTGTTTTGTGATAGTACACCTTGTAATATAAAACCAATAATATGCACATGAAACAAATATGTAGATAAACACAAAGCTTGTTATCATGGACCAGTATTGTGTAACTTGATTACAGTCAGTCTGATGGATCAACATATATTGACTTAGAAAATAGTCTGTATGAATTTCACAAAGTTGGAATTATTTCTAAAACACTGGCCAGATTTTAGACTTTTATAAAGTTCATCAATCAGAGAATATGGTAAATCTGAGCTTAATCTAATGTAAGAAATATATCCATTTTTTACCAGCATGTCTTTCTCATAGGATTACATGAAGGATTAAAATATTTATGTCATAAATATATTGTTGTAATATTTCATATGCTACATAATTATTTTTTAATATTCAGTGCATACATGTCATTTATATTATGATTTCCTTGTTCCTGGGTTTTAGTCTCATTATAAATTATTTTGTATAATAATACCAGGTTATACGATCACACCTTAAGATGGAATTAACTGATTGAAGCTACAGGATGTTGTGGGACCAACCTGAAGTTTGCCCTTATAAGTGGAATATACATGTATATTTCTCTCAGTTTCCCACACTGGTTATTTTCTGCACAGAATTCAGAGACCTTGTGTCCTGAATAATTTTAAGCTTCCAGGAGATCATGCAAAATACCATGCAACTTTCCTTTATGATTAGATAAAAGATATAATTTGTGAGAGTTTTTGATCTCTGGACATATTCCTAGCTACATTCCCTCAAGAACATATTTAATATTTCTCTTACATATCAAACTTATTGCTTTCTTTTTGGTAAAAATAATGGGATCGTACTCTCCTTGTAATGTTATATGTGACCATGAGAGAGTTTTTGATTAGGCAACATAAAGTTCTGCTTATTTTAATTCCTGTTGCCCATAACCATGAAAAGAATCAAATCAGCATGTTTTAACCTTACCTGCATGTTTTCTAAACTGTTTTTACAACATTTCATCTGAGAATGAAAAATGGCTAAGATTATTTGAAAAGTTGGTGCTTCATGACTGAGCATGGGATCTATAAAGAAATACTTATATTTCAAGGGCTTAGGACTGAAGATCCAGTTTCAGGTCAAGTAGGACTAGGAATTCTTGACTCACATCAAGCAAGCAGGACTCAGTCAATATTCATGAACATTCATATATTAATTTGATGTTTTCTCAAATCAAATTACTTTTTTAATAGTTTATTAACCACTCTAACTTTAATTTTAATATCTGTGCACATTTCAATACATACAAGAAATCCTTTCCTATTTTACTCTTATTATAAGAGCACATTTATTATTTCAGCTTTCTATTGCTTCTCCTTCTATGTACAATCTCATTCACACTGTTATAGATACTCATCTAAATTCCAAGAGCACTTTTTGGGCCCTATTTGGCCCTGGTTTGAGCCTCGAGTACAAACCAGAACCTGTCTCAAATTTTGAAAACTGTCTCAGTAATTTCTGTACTGGAGTGACTCAGCATGGCCTGATTAAGCCTGCCTTTGCCTAGCTACTACTGACTTAGAATAACTTTCGTGGCTCTGTCAGTCACCCCATACCCTTCCTCACCTTTCCCCTCCCACCTCCTCTCTCAGCCCTTTATAAACAAAAAATATTGATACAATGAAAGAGTTCCTGCTTTGACAGACTCCTGACTCCAGTTTTTATTCTCCAGACAGCAAGAGATCTGAGCCACAACACTAATCATCCCTCCCAACCTCTGTGAAAGTGGCCTGGACCAGGTTCTCTCCTCTTGCCCAGACCAGTGGCCAGATGACAGCCAGCAAGCACTTATTCTTTCAGCTTCTGTATCTGAGAGCAAAGAACTAGACTGGGTTCACATGAATAGTGGAAAAAATAGAGACACTTTCTTATGAAACAGAAACAGACTTCTTGTAATGAAATAAAGTTAGAGAGATGGGAACATTTATGCCATTTCTATCTTGGCCAGGTTTTGAAAAACTGACTGGAATGGTAAAGAAATAAAGACCACACACACACACACACACACACACACACACACACGGAATGAAAGAGGGGGGAAGGGAGGGAGGGAGGAAGAGAGAGAGAGAGGAAGAGGAATGTGCCGGTCTTGCTGACTGCACTGAGGGGTTTCAACGTACACTCGAGACAGCAACTCGGCTCACCAGGGGTCTGGAGCCAGCTCAAGGGATTAAAGCCAGAACC
>NW_022196905.1:49913710-49914427 GCF_008632895.1 Mastomys coucha | reverse complement strand
TAAGGGACAGACAGATATCTCAGGGTACATTCGCCTGTGCGTTAACATGGGACCGGCATATTTTCAAAGCGCAGCGGTGGCTGCTCCGGTGCTAGAGCCGCCCCCCCCCGGGGGGCTTTGCATAAAGTTATCTTTCCAAAGATAACGACTTGGAAGCCCATTGACAACACCCTTGTGGTGTTTACTGACGGAACCTCAAAGGAAAGAGCCGGTTATCTCATTAATGGTAAACAGGTGGTCGTAAATACCCCTGGTCTCTCAGCTCAACTAGCTGAATTAACGGTGGTTTTAAAAGTCTTTGAAGCTGTGCCTGATGCATTTAATTTATTCACGGACAGCTACTACATATTCAACAGCCAGCAGGTGCTCTATTTTCCAAATTACAAAATATCATTCTTGCACGTAAAAATAGGTTTTATGTCGGCCACGTTAGGGCTCATTCTGGACTGCCAGGACCCCTGGCCAGAGGCAATGATATCATTGACAGAGCCCTCATAGGAGAGGCTCGTTGGCTGCCAGAAAGATTGGTACGACAGATTGATTCGGAGAAGCCAATTTTGCCTTGTTAGAATCTTTTATTTTTTATTTTATTTTATTTTATTTTATGTATTTTTTACTCGTTTCGTCAGTTTTTGTTGTGTGTGTGTATGCATTTGTTCGTCTGCTTTAGACAGTCGCTAATACCTGCTGTTCCCGATCAAAGCAGGGAGGGGAGAC
>NW_022196905.1:49912233-49912478 GCF_008632895.1 Mastomys coucha | reverse complement strand
TGTGCTAAAAGATATGACTGTTTCGCCTCAAGTATAAATATCCCGTTTCTCTAAGTAAAGATTACACCATGATAGGCATTCTTCTTAGTGTGGTCTCTCTCTCTTTTAACCCGCTTATTTTTACAGAATCTCGAGTTCCCCAGTTCGTGAATCACCCACGGTATGAAGTGAAACCGCGGGCTGGCTTCCTTCAGAGGGAGAGGGAGGGAGGGAAGGGAAGGAGAGAGAGAGAGAGAGAGAGAGAG
>NW_022196905.1:49829673-49912223 GCF_008632895.1 Mastomys coucha | reverse complement strand
GAGAGAGAGAGGAGAGATAGAGACAGAAACAGAAACAGAGACAGAGACATACATAAAGACACACACAGAGAGAAATAAGATAATATTAAACAAACATAAATTATTTAACCTAGTAGTATACCTCTATAGTTTGCTAGAAAGCAAAATGAAGCACAAAGAGAAAAATTAGCAGAGAAACATTGAGTAATCGGTTATGTGCTAAGAAACAAATACATGTGTGGGTTGAAAATATAAAAGGAAAAGAAGATTGTAAAATGATTACATTGGAGATTACTGACTAAAATTCTTCCAGGATTCTTGAACATGTCAACTGGCAATCCAAGGATATCAGAAAATTTGAAGTTATGAAAGAAAAGAAAAATTTAATAAGCTACATACTTTTATATTGTTTAAAGCTGAGCAACAAAAATTGACTTTTAAACAAATAAAGGCCATGTTTAGGCACTCGTGTTAGTAAGGGTTTCTGGATGTAATATGTTTCCCCTAGGGAAAAGCAAACAAAAAGAATAATCAAGTAACTTATTGTCATACATACACAACTAGCTTTAAAATGGTTGATTAGGTTATATTTACCCATTTAGTAACATATATTCTGACATAGGCCATAGAAGCTGGGACAGGTTCCTTCCTACATCAATCTGCACCCAGGAGGTGGGGCTGTGCTGTAGTCTTTTATGCAAAAGTCTTACTAGGAGAGAGCTGGTTTCCCAGTGTAAGACCCTGCCAAGCCTTAGCTTACCGGAGACTTACTGAATGAATCACTTAGAACCTGATCGATGCAAAGAGCATGAGGGTTTTTATTCCAGTACACTGAGGCCGTCACAGACCCTAAGGAAAGGAGGTGACCCAGCACAACTTGTTCAGTGAACTATTATACAATTTTCAGGGCAGCAGCCATTAGACATGATGTGATTGGTAAAACAGTGTGACTTTTAAAGCTGATTGGTCTTCAGGGAATGAGATGGCAAGGACTTCTTTTGTTTGAAGGTGAGCAAAGGTCCACCCTGTGATTTGAGGAATGTTAATTAGACTTTCCCTTCTAGAGAGTTCCACTACCTTCCCAAAGTTCCTGATCTTATCTTATTAGGGAAATTCCTGGCCTCCCGGTGTTTTTCTGAGATGTCCTCATTTACTCTAATGTCATACCAGGAGTGCTAACACAGGCTTACAGACACATAGGGTGAAACAAGCTTCAGCCAGAGAGCAAAACATTTAATACTAGAGATTACCAGATGATAAAAGCTAAACACAAGGACCTTACCAACAGAAACCAAGACTACTTGGCATCATCAGAACCCAGTACTTCTAACACAGCAAGTCCTGGATACCCCAACACACCAGAAAAGCAAGATTCAGATTAAAAATCATATCTAATTATGCTGATAGAGGATTTTAAGGACATAAATAACTCTCTTAGATGAATACAGGAGAACACAGGTAAACGGGCACAAGCCCCTAAAGGGGAAACACAAAAATACCTTAAAGAACTACAGGAAAACAAACAAAACAGGTGATGCAATTGAACAAAACCATCCAGGATCTAAAAATGGAAGTAGAAACAATAAACAAATCACAAAGGGGGAAAACTCTGGAGACAGAAAAGTTAGAAAAGAAGTCGAGAGCCATAGAAGCTAGCCTCATCAACAGAATACAAGACATAGAAGAGAGAATCTCAGGTGCAGAAAATACCATAGAAAACATTGACACAACAATCAAAGAAAATGCAAAATGCAAAAAGATCCTAACCCAAAACATCCAGGAAATCCAGGATAAAATGACAAGACCAAACCTAAGGATAATAGGTTAGAAGAGAGTCAGGACTTCCAACTTAAAGGGCCAGTAAATATCTTCAACAAAATTATGGAAGAAAATTTCTCTAACCTAAAGAAAGAGATGCCCATGAACATACAAGAAGCATGAAGAACACCAAGTAGACAGGACTAGAAAAGAAATTCCTCCCTTCTCATAATAATCTAAGCAACAAATGCACAAAACAAAGAAAGAATATGAAAAACAGTAAGGGAAAAAGGTCAAGTAACATATATAGGGAGACCTATCAGAATGACACCAGACTTCTCACCAGAGAATATGAAAGCCAGAAGATCTTGAGCTGATGTCATACAAACCCTAAGAAAACACAAATGCCAGCCCAAGCTACTATACCAGGCAAAACTCTAAATTACCATAGATGGAGAAACCAAGATATTTCATAAAAAAGACAAATTTATACAATATCTTTCCACAAATCTAACCAATCTAACCCTCCAAAGCATAATAAATGGAAAACTCTAACACAAGTAGGAAAACTACAACCTATAAAAAACAAAAATGTATTCTTACAACAAAACTAAAAGAAGATAGCCACATAACAGAATTCCAATGCTAACAACAAAAATAACAGGAAGCAACAATCACTTTTCCTTAATATCTCTTAATATCAATGGACTCAATTCTCAATAAAAAGACATGGACCAAGAGACTGGTTACATAAACAAGAAGCAACACTTTGCTGCATACATTAAACCTCCCTCAGTGACAAAGACAGATACTACCTCAGAATAAATGGTTGGAAAACAATGTTCCAAGCAAATGGTCCCAAGGACAAACTGGAGTAGCCATTCAAATATCAAATAAAATAGACTTTCAACCTAATGTGATGAAAAAAGGTAAGGAGGGACACTTCATACTCATCAAAGGTAAAATCTACCAAGATGAACTCTCAATTCTGAACCTCTATGCTCCAAATGCAAGGGCATCCACATTCATAAAAAAAAACTTTACTAAAGCGCAAAGCACACATTGCACCTTACAGTATAATAATGGGAGACTTCAACACCCCACTCTCATCAATGGGCAGATCATGGAAACAGAAACTAAACAGAGATACAGTGAAACTAACAGAAGTTATGAAACAAATGTATTTAACAGATACCTATAGAACATTTTATCCTAAAACAAAAAGATATACCTTCTTCTCAGCACCTCATGGTACCTTCTCCAAATTGACCATATAATCAGTCACAAAACAGGCCTCAACAGATACAAGAAGATTGAAATAATTCCATGCATCCTATCAGATCAGGCTGGTATTCAACAACACCATAAACAGTAGAAAGCCCACATATACTCTACTCAATGAAAACTTGGACAATGAAGAAATAAAGGAGGAAATTAAAGAATTTTTATTGTTTAATGAAAATGAAGCCACAACATACCCAATCTTATGGGACATAATCAAAGCAGTCCTAAGAGGAAATCTCATAGCTCTGAGTGCCTCCAAAAAGAAACTGGAGAGAGTATACATTATCAGTTTGACAGCACATTTGAAAGCTTTAAAACAAAAAGAAGCAAATTCACACAAGAGGAGTAGACAGCAGGAAATAATCAAATTCAGGGCTGAAATTGACTAGGTGGAAATGAAAAGAACTATACAAAGAATCAACCAAAACCAGGAGCTAGTTCTTTGAGAAAATGAACAAAATAGATAAACCATTAGCCAGACAAACTAGAGGGCAGAGACAGTATCCTAATTAACAAGATCAGAAATAAAAAGAGAGAGATAACAAGAGAAACTGAGTAAATCCAAAAAAAATCATCAGATCCTACTACAAAAGCCTATACTCAACAAAACTGGAAACCATGGATGACATGGATAATTTCCTAGACAGATACAAGGTACCAAAGTTAAATCAAGATCAGATAAACAATCTAAATAGTCCCATATCCCATAAAGAAATGGACACAGTCATTAATAGTCTTCCAACCAAAAAAATCCCTGGACCAGATGGGTTTAGTGCAGACTTCTATCATACCTTCAAAGAAGACCTAATACCAATACTTCTCAAACTATCCCACAAAATAGAAACAGAAGGTACACAGCCAAAATCGTTCTATGAAGCCACAATTATTCTGATACCTAAACCATATGGTGGCCCAACAAAGAAAGTGAACTCCAGACCAATTTCCCTTATGAATATCTATGCAAGAATACTCAGTAAAATTCTCACAAACTAAATCCAAGCACACATAAAAATGATCATCCATCATGATCAAGAAAGCTTCATCCCAGGGATGCAAGGATGGTTCAATATACAGAAAACCATCAAAGCAATCACTATATAAACAAACTCAAAAAAAAAAAAAAGATGTGATCATGTCATTAGATGCTAAGAAAGCATTTGACAAAAATCCAACACCCCTTCATGATAAAAGTCTTGGAAAGATCAGGAATTCAAGGCCTATACCTAAACATAGTAAAAGCAATATACAGCAAACCAGTAGCCAACATCAAATGGAGAGAAACTTGAAGCAATCCCATTAAAATCAGGGACTAGAGAAGGCTTCCCACACTCTCCCTACCTATTCCATATAATACTTGAAATTCTAGCCAGAAGAATTAAATAAAAGGAGATCAAAGGGATACAAATTGGAGAGGAAGGAGTCAAAGTATCACTATTTCCAGATGATATGAGAGTATAAATAAGGGACCACAAAAATTCCACCAGAGAACTCCTTTATCTGATAAACAAATTAAGCAAAGTAGCTGGCTATAAAATTCACTCAAACAAATCAGTGGCCTTCCCCTACACAAAGGATAAGCAGGCTAAGAATGAAATTGGAGAAACAACACCCTTCACAATAGTCACAAATAATATAAAATACCTTGCTGAGACTCTAACTAAGCAAGTAAAAGATCTGTGTGACAAGAACTTCAAGTCTCTGAAGAAAGAAATTGAAGAAGATCTCAGAATATGGAAAGATCTCCCATGCTCATGTATTGGCAGGATTAATATAGTAATTATGGCCATCTTGCTGAATGCAATCTATAGATTCAATGCAATCCCCATCAAAATACCAACTCAATTCTTCACAAAGTTGGAAGAGAATTTTGGAAATTCATCTGTAATAACAAAAAAAAATAGGATAGCAAAAACTATTCACATCAATAAAAGAACTTCAGGTGGAATCTCCATCTCTGACCTCAAGGTGTACTAAGGAACATAGTGATAAAAACTGCATGGTATTGGTACAGTGACAGGCAGGTACATCAATGGAATAGAATTGAAGACACAGTAATGAACCCACAGGCCTATGGTCACTTGATCTTTGATAAAGGAGCTAAAACCATCCAGTGGGGGGAAAAAAAAAAAAAACAGTATTTTTACCAAATGGTGCTAGATCAACTGGAGGTCAGCATGTAGAAGAATGCAAATTGACCTATTACTATTTCCTTGTACAAAGCTCAAGTCCAAGTGGATCAAGGACATCCACATAAAACCAGATGCACTGGAACTTTTAGAGGAGAAAGTGAGTAGATCCTTGAACATATAGGCACAGGGGAAAAATTCATGAACAGAACATCAATGGCTCTTGCTTTAAGATCAAGAATCGACAAATGGGAAGTCATATAATTGCAAAGCTTCTGTAAGGCAAAGGACACTGTCAATAAGTTAAAAAGGCAAGCAACAAATTTGAAAAAGATCTCTACCAATCCTACACCTGATAGAGGACTAATATCCAATATATATAAATAACTCAAGAAGTTAGACTCCAGAGAAACAAATAACCCCATTAAAAAATGGGATACAGAGCTAAACAAAGAATTCTCAATTGAGGAACACCGAATGACTCAGAAGCACCTAAATAAATGTTCAACATCTTTAGTCATTCTGTAAATGCAAATCAAATCAACCTTGATATTCCACCTCACATCAGTCAGAATGGGTAAGATAAAAAACTCAGGTGACAGTAGATGCTGGCGAGGTTTTGGAGAAAGAGGAACACTCCTGCATTGTTAGTGGGATTGCAAGCTGGTACAACCACATGCTGGAAATAAGTTTGGAGGTTCCTGAGAAAACTAGACATAGTAATATGTGAGGACCCAGAAATACCACTCTTGTGCATATACCCAGAAGATGCTCCAACATGTAATAAGGGCACATACTCCACTATGTTCATAGCAGCCTTATTTATAATACTCAGAAGCTGGAAACAACCCAGATGTCCCTCAACAGAGGAATGGATATAGAATATGTACATTTACACAATGGAGTACTACTCAGCTATTAAAAACAATGAATTATGAAATTCTTAGGCAAATGGATGGGTCTGGTAGATGTCATACTGGGTGAGGTAACCCAATCACAAAAGAACACACATGGTAAGCACTCTCTGATAATTGGATATTAGCCCAGAAGCTTAGTAATATACAAGATAAAATCCACACACCACAAGAAACTCAAGAAGGGAGATTCAAGTTAGGATACTTTGATCCTTTTTAAAAGGAGGAACAAAATACCCATGGAAGGAGTTACAGAGACAAAGTGGGGAACTTAGACTGAAGGAATGAAAATCTAGAGACCACTACATCTGGGGATCCTTCCCATATACAATCACCAAACCCAGACATTATTTGGATGCCAAAAGGTGCTATGACAGGAGCCTGACATAGCTATCTCCTGAGAGGCTCTACCAGTGTCTGACAAATACGGAAGTGGATGCTCAGAGCCAACCATTGGACTGAGTACAGGGTCCTCAATGAAGGCGCTAGAGAAAAAACCCATGGAACTGAAGCAGTTTGCAGCCCCGTTGGAGGAACAACAGTATGCACTAACCAGTACCTCAGAGCTCCCAGGGACTAAACCACCAACCAAAGAGTACACATAGTGGGACTCATGGCTCCAGCTGCATATGTAGCAGAAGATGGCCTAGTTGGTCATCAATGGGAAGAGAGGAACTTGGTCCTGTGAAGGTTCTATGCCCCAGTGTAGGGGAATGCCAGGGCCAGGAAGTAGGAGAGGGCAGGCTGGTGAGCAGGGGGAGGGGATTAGAATAGGATTTTTTTTGGAGTGGAAGCCAGGAAAAGGAAGAACAGTTGAAATGGAGAGAAAAAAATATCTAGTAAAAAATGGTAACATATATTAATATACAGTAATATTTATTAATACTTATTAGTGTACATAATTATATAAAATATAGTGAATAAAAGAGTCATGAATTTGAATAAAACATCAAAGAGTTGTATAGGCATAGTATAGAGGGAGGACAGAAAGGAGAAATGAGGTAATTATATTAAAATATAGTCTCAAAAACAAGTTTTTAATAAACTATTATAATAAAAGGAAAATTCAAAATTCAAAATCATCTAATGATAATGATGAAATGAGAATAGAAAGAGAATAAGGAGCCTAAAGTTCAGAAAACTAACAAATTGATGTAAGCTTATTATTTTAAATTTCTCATAATTAATTTATTTAAAAATCAATATAACTCATTTTATACATAGGAGAACTAACTAAATAAGCCCTTTTATACTTCGTGTTAAAGGAAGATCTTCACAAATGCTAATATTACAAGTAAGTACATATACATTCAATCCACCATGTGTGACATTCTGCCATGAAATCAAACAAAATTTTTTCATTTGCAACAAAATGACTTGTTAGGGAGAACGCTATGTAACATGTAATGCTGCCCCCCCAAATAAAACCCAATGCATTATTCCAAACATTCATGTCTCAGATTTATAAATTTAAAAGTGAAAGAAGTTGTATAATTTGATAGAAGTCAATGCTAAAATATTACATAATCTATGGAGATCTACTAGACATAAGTATGGGTGCTCACAGATGTAGAAATACCAAAGTCATTGACTAGATCCTGTTATACATGCAGGTTTCAAACCATAATTTTATTCCACAAACATCTATAATTAAAATAATTAAAAAATATTTTCTATAAAAAACAGAAGAAACTGATTATTAGTATAGAGTATCATTTTATATTATAATGAACACTGAAATTGATAGTGTATATATATTTTTCTCAGATTTGTATACTGTTTTAAATAAAATATTACATGAAACTTGAATAATATAATGAAATGTCTGGGAGTGTTTATAACACAAATCATTCTTATGCTTCTGAAAATTAGCATAGTATTTGAGTTCAAATGTAAACTCTGGATACTGAAATACTGGGGAGAGAGAGAGACAGAAAGAGAGAGAGAGAGAGAGAGAGAGAGAGAGAGAGAGAGAGAAAGAGAGAGAGAGAGAGAGAGTCCATACTTAAAAATAACAGAGCTTAGAAAATTTCAGTTTAGTGCTGAAAGGGGAATAATGTTGCCATATAACTGTTTTACTGCCTATGGTGGATCCCAGTGCACAGTCTACAGACACTGGACACAAAGAAAAATTTGTCGGGGTATTTTTTTTTGCATCTCACTTTTTCTTCTAAGTCAAGAGGTAAGGCATGATAAAGAAACACACCCTGAAAAAACAGGACTCAGGTGACTATTGGTTTGGGTTTCTTCAAGTAAAGACTACTAAACACCATTCATCAAGAAGATCTGTTCATAGAACTCAAGGTCATTGAGGTGGTTTAAATAGATATGGCCTCCATAGATGCATGTGTTTAAATGGTAGGTCTATAGGGAGTGACAATATTAGGAAGTGTGGTCCTTTTGGAGTAGGAGTGGCCTCCTCACGTGTGGGAAAAGTGTCATTTAGGTGGTGGGAATTAAGGTCTTTGATGTTCAATCTATGCTCAGTGTGATACAGTCTACCTCTGTTGCCCATAGATTAAGGTGTAGAATTCTCACCTTCTTCAGTACCATGTCTGCCTGCACACTTCAACACTTCCTTCCATGATGATAGTTGACTAAACCTCTGAACTATAAGCCAACCCTAATTAAATATTGTCCATTAAGGAGTTGATATAGTCAGGGTGTCTTTTTACAGCAGTAAAACACTAACCAAGACAGTCACATTTTGAATAAACATTTAAGTTAAGACTTATATAGTGAATGTATTGATAATATAAAAAGCTGTATTTTGTATTTTAATTGTTACCAGATTTCTTCTGGAGTTGTTTTGAATTTCCCATTGCAGAGTTTTGGTCGTAAGAAAGTAATTCTACATCACATTCCAAGTTTAACATAAGTTTAGCATAATAAGCTCATGATATTAACAGTAACAAAAATATTTTTAGATTTCCACATTTGACCTTAAAATACAGAACATCTGTTTCTAAAGGAGAAAGTGGAGACATGGGAAACCTAATAAATATTTATAAGAGATAGTCAGTCTTGCTTTGTGAGTTATTTACCTCACAATGTAAAAATAGGAGCAAAAGGCCATTTTAGTTAAATTGATTTCCAAACATCTTCCTTATTCTGACAACTCCCATAATGGTGCCCACAGCTATAGCTTTAGTGGGCAGTAGGAAGCCTCAGTAGCAATTCATAAAGATTGAAAATTTCAAAGGAAAAGGAAGGAGAAAATATGAAGTCCATAGTACTTACTTTTTAAAAGTCCCTTCACATTTTCTTTCGATTCATACAATGATATAACACATTCCAGAAACTGAAGAACACATGTTTATTTTTTAGAGAAATGCGAGATTTTAAACATGGAGCTGATTCCCAAATGTCAGGCAATGTCCCACAGGAGTAGATCCATAGTATGGCTTCCATAAATTTACATCAGACTCGTGGACTAAATGTCAGAAAAAGGAGAACAATCGGCTATTTTTTCCTTCCTTTGAAGCTTTAATACAAGAAGAATATGTATTCAAAAATACAGTGTGGTAGATATCTGTGAGCATTAATCTTTAGTTGGCACATCCGCTTCATGTTTCTCAAGAAATTAGATGGAAACATAGTAGTGAAAGAGAGACACTGTTACATGTACACACATTTCCAAGGAGTAAAGAAGGCTGAAAGAATGAGAAAGCACAGCAGGTAAAAATGTCTCTGAGGTGTGAAGTTAGGTCTTTTATTCCATATTACATACATGCTTGTCCCATATGCTTTGCGTACATTTCTCAGGCATGTATTATCCATTACATGTAATTCTACATGAAAATTCATGATGTCCAATGGCATATATTTATTATAGTATACAATGAATTGTAAGTCAATTCTGTATGCCCTAGTGTACTTCTGTATTGGTTGTGTGGTTGTGGAGACGTTTAATCTTCTTCTTTGCCAACTAGTTTCATTCATTAGCAAAACTTGAAGCCCTTGATCTCCTTTATCTCATGCCATGTCTTGATCTCCTGCCTCACAAGGAATCCAACCAACCAACCAATCAATCAAAAACCAAACCAATGAACCAAACAACAAAAACAAAAAACAAAACAAAACAAAACAAAACAAAACAAAGAAACCCAAAAGAATCAAATGCTCTGCACTATGTTCATCTATTGATGGACATTTGCCTTAAGACTACTGCAATGGGAAAATTAGATCAACACACCTTAAACTCAATTGTGCTAAACTGAGAACAATGAGAGCTTTTCAGCCCTGGATAAAAAGAACAAAGTGACTATGAACGATTTTGCTATTGGAAAGAATGTCATCTTCTTGGCATCTGTAAGTGGAAGTAGATTAGCAAGCTGGAGAAAGTACTGCTGAAGATGAACTTAGATCTTCCTGCACATGAATGGGAAAGTAGGTTATGTACTAACTCGAGGTCACATTCCAGAGAAATGATAACAAGTCTCTAGCAAAGACCTCACTGGGTAGCAAAATCAAAAGGCATGAAAGGAGATTAGAGTTACAAGCATCATGTTAAATACTCTAAGAAAACTAAGGCTGGTACCTAGAGGAAGTTGGCTCTCTGAAGTTTGGTAATATGCAAGGAAGATGAAGGCAAGTTTTCTTAGGACTTTGGAATAGGAATGGGTGGAAGAGGTATCAGGAAACGCTTTGACATAGTCTAAAGGCATTGGTAATGATTGGAGCTAGACACAAGCAAACAGTGAGGACATCTTTGAACTGAAAGACTGGTACACAGACATGTTGTGAAGCACTGTTTAAAGAGATGAAAATTTAAAAGAAATCATGGGTATTTCTACCATTGAAAATAAGTTTATAAACACTACATATTCAGGAGCCAGAGATATTGGTAATACAAACTGGTTATTGCACTGTTGTAAATTGAGTGCTCTGTGAGGCTGCATACTTACCTGTGTAATACCTCCTGCTCCAGCTATCTTATTTAATGCACTTGTAGGTGGATATTTACTTGTGTCTGTTTGACACAAGGGCATTGTATCTCCATAGGAAGCTGCAGACAAAGGAAAGTCTTCCTTTATTTAACAGTGTGTCTTAGTTTCTTCTTCAGTTGTTTCCTCCAAAGTACTTGGCAGATGAAAATAATAGTTTCTGTTTGCTATGGAAACAAGAATTAATACTGCAATTAAAGAAAAATAATTGTTTTGCAGAAAAATAAGCCTTCCTTTGCATAAATTTTTTTTGTTGTTGTTTTTATTTTTGTTTAAGAATTGAACAGTTTTAAATTGCTTTCTTTTTCACTCAGGGAATTTCTGGGCATTTAACATGGTATTTAAAAGTCTCCAATGTAAACTTTTGTGCTTATCTGACTACAATATTTGTTGTTGTTGTTGTAGATTTTAAAGTAAGTATGCTATATTTTAGACCTTGGGCTGTGAAGAAAAAAGTTAGAAAATTGTTTCAAATCTCTGTGTGTTTTTCCACAGAGAGAACTAGCTGGCAAAGCTGATGCAGCAAATATCTTCCAAATACAGGAGTTGAGACTGGAAGGTAAATCTTCCTCCAACTGTGCTGTAGAGCCCAGGCTTCATGAATTCAAGAATCTTAGTGTACAGTATAGAGGGCAAAGGTTATACACCTTTAATCCGAACACTGAGAAGGTAGGCAGACCTCTGAGGCTAGGCTTGTGTGATCTACATACTATGTACCAGGACAGACAGAACTAAATATTGAAAGTCTGTCTCAATAAACAAAAGTTGTTTAGTGTGTTTAGTGTTTAATAGAAAAGAAGCAAACCTCAGGACCTCCAAAACTCAATGAAAGTCATGTTTCAACTTATGATGAGATGAAATCTTTAATTATTCTTCATATTGCAGGTTCACATTTCCTAGTTTTGTTGTTGTTGTTGTTGGTTTGTTTTTGTTTTTATTTTTTGTTTTTCATTTCATACAGTTGGTTTGATTTCTTCCTGACTGCTACTATGGATACATCTACTGTTTTCATTGAAAGCTTCTTTAATTCACATTGAGTTGTCACAAGCTTTTAATGCTATGCTTGTTATATATTTTAAATGCCTGTAACATCTATGATGTTGTAGATTTGAGGATACTCTAATGAACAGATTTCACTAAATTAATTCCATATGTCATTGCTTTTAAGATGTATATTTTTCAAATTCTAGAATATGAGATTGGTTTGTGTCCTACTAATAATTATCATATATAATAGTTTAGGCTATGTTGCAGTTAAAATGCACTTATTTGTACAAATTTGTACACATAAAATAATCTTTGCAGTCAAATAAATGTTGAAATGTTAGTGGGAAAAAACATTACATTATTTTTCTAATGTAAAAAGGGCTATAAAGAAGTGTTAAGTCAAACATATTCATAATATATGAGTCACAGATAAATTAGATTAAGGTCCCACAAGAGGCCAACCATCACAGACATATGTCAATAAATTTAGGTGTTTTGTGGATTACAGAAAACATGAATATGAAGGTCATGAATGTAAAAGGAATTCAGAAGCTTTAATTTGAATATAAAGTGAATTTTACCAAAACTGCAATGCTGTAGTAGCATTGCATTTACAATAGTCAATGCCTTTATTTTGGGGGCATAGATGTTTAGAATTGAAATGACTTGTTAGTAGATTTTTCTTTTGATGAGTATGTAGTGTCCTTCAGCATCTCTTTTGATTAATTTTTGTTTGAAGTCTACTTTTGTAATTATTAAAGTGACTGCATGAGCTTGCTCTTAGGTCCATTTGCTTAGAATATATTTTTCTAAACATTAACCTGGTTAATGTCTAGGTGAGGATTTTTTTTTTTTTGGATGTAGAAGGATTAATCCTGTTTTCCCTTTTTATTCTAACCTTGCAAGTGAAAGACCATAGTGATAAAAATGTCAAGATTGAAAAATCTCTCTTGATCATGGATCTGTAGGATTGATACAGTAAAGATGGTCAATCTATATATCTATGTAATACTGTATTAGTCAGGGTTCTCTAGAGTCACAGAACTTATGGTAGTCTATAAGTAGTAAAGAAATTTATTGATGACTTACAGTCTGTAGTCCAACTCCCAACAATCAACTCCCAACAATGGTTGGCAGCAGCTATGAATGGAAGTCCCAGGATCCAGCAGTTGCTCAGTCCCACAAGGCAAGCAGGAGAAACAGAGCCAGCCTTCCTTCTTCCAGTGTCCTTATATAGGTCTCCAGCAAAAGGTGTGTCCCAGATTAACAGTGTGTGCCACCACACCTTTAATCCCAGATGACCTTGCTTGAACTCTTAGATCTTCCAATCTTAATCTTCTGGGATTCATAGCCACTATGCCACAAGATCTCCATTCCAAGACTCAGGATGGAAACTTGAATCTCTCAGCCTCCAGTTTAGGGCCACAGGTGAGCCTTCTAATTCTGGATTGTTGTTCATTTCAGATATAGTCAAGTTGACAACCAGGAATAGCCACTACAAATACCCCTCAAAATTTGAACATATTTTTTTTACAGACACTGAAAAGAAAATTCTCAACTTTATACAGAAAACAAACAACCAAAAAATCAGGATAACTAAACAATCCTGAACAATAAAATAATTGCTGGAGATATTAGCTTCCCTGAATACAAGCTATTCTGGAGAACTAGAGTGATAAAAACTGTATGGTATTGGTTTAAAATAGACATAACAATCAAAGTAAATGAACTGAAGACTTAGACATGAATACACATACCTAGTGACAACTTATTTTTTTTTAATAAAAAGTCATAAATATTCAATGGGATAAACAAAGTATCTTCAATAAATAGTACTGAATATCTAACTGGTGTCACCATATTTAGGAATGCAAGTAAATCCATATTTATCACCCTGCACAAACTCAAGTTCAATTGTATCAAATACCTCAATATAAAACAAGATACACTGAACCTGACAGAAGATAAATTTGGAATATCATTTAACACGTTGACAATTAAGACTATATTTTGAAGAGAATACATATAGTACAGTCACTATTTTGAAAATTTATAAATAGATCTTCATTAAACTAAAAAGTTTCTATAGGGCAAAGGCATGGTCAATCAGACTAAGCTGTAATCTACAGAATGGAAACAAATATTTTACCGATTTCACATTTAGCAATGGAATAATATCTAAAATATAGTAATTCAAGGAACTACACATTGAAAAGACATATTATATAACTAAAATGGGGTACAGATCTAAACACAGAATTCTCAATAGCAGGTAACTCAAATGACTTAGTAGCATTTAAAGAAATATTTAATAACCTTAGCCACTGGGGAATTACAAATAAAAACCACTTTCAAATTCCATTTTATAGAATGTCTAAAATCAATAACAAAGTAACAGCTCAGCCTGGCAAGGATGTGGAGCAAGGGGAACACTCCTCCATTGATACTAATAGTGGAAACTTTTGGCAGACACTATGAAATTCAGTATGGCAGTTTCTAAGAAAATTGGAAATTTATTGTTGTCTAGGTCCAGCCATAATACTCTTAGGCATACACTCAAAGAGCATTTCATTCTTCCACCTGGGCACTTGTTCAACCATCTCCATTGCAGCTTTACTCATAATATCCAGAGACTGGAAATGAAGTAGATATCCCTATTTGGAAGAATGAATCAAGAAATTATGCTACATTTATACAATGTAGAATCATTCATCTGTTAAAAAATTATATAATGAAATTCACAGATAAATATATGGGATTTGAAAAAACAATCATCCTGTGAAGTAATCCAGATTCAGGAAGACATATATTGTGTATATTCACTTATAAATGGGTATTAGTCAATAAATAAATGATAATCATGATATACTCCATAGATCCCGGGAGGTTAGGTAAAAAGAAGATGTCTCAGGGGAAAACACATGAATTTCCCTGGGAAGGGCAAATTAAATAGATTTTACAGGTAGACTGGGATCTGGTGGTACTAGTAGCAGATCAGATGGGCAAGAAGAGAGAGTCTGGAGAGATATGGCTAGAATTGGGTGGGGAAATAAGGAATCTTAACATTGAAACCTAGAACATTGGAAACATCCTGAGATTTATGAAGGTAACCTAGTGAGAATTCCTAGCAATTTGACTGTGGAACCTCAACTGACCTGTATGTTACTGGGCAACGATTCCAGTAGCAGGGCTGCGTTTCTTCCTTCCTTTCTTTTTTTCTATTAGATATTTTCTTTATTTACATTTTAAATGTTCTCCCCTTTCCTGGTTTCCCTTCTGAAATACCCCCTATTCCCTCACACACACACACACACACCTGCCCACCAACCCACCTTCTCCCACTTCCTGGTCCTGGCATTCCTCTACACTGGGGCATAGAGCCTTCACAGGACCAAGGGCCTCTCCTCCTATTGATGACGGACTAGGCCATCCTCTGCTACATATACAGCTGGAGCGATGAGTCCCACCATGTGTACCCTTTGGTTGGTGGTTTAGTCCCTGGGAGCTCCATAGGTTGGTTGCTTTCAATTCAGTTGTTGACCAAAGGGATCACAAAGAAATCCCGAAACATTTCAGAGTCATGCTAAGACAAGGGTGTTTGCTCCACACTGACAATGGGGATACATTGCTTAGGATAATATCCGCATAATTATCATGTAGCATTCAAGCCTACTCGGGGATTTCATTCCTATTTTCTAATCTCTTTGCCTGTGAGAAAGCAGTCTGCCAGACTACTGAAAGAAAACCATTGACACCAAACAGGTCCAGAACCTTTCATCTGTTTTTTGCACTATTTGAAAATTTTACTAGGGCAATGTTGGATCAGATCTTGTAGAAGTAGTAAACCTGTGTCTGATTTAAGTTAAGTCCCACTGCACTAAAAAGAATCTTTACTAGACACTGCTTGGGTATCAAGAACCAGAGACTAGATAAATTAGATTTTCCAGAGACCTAGGGTAATGCCAAATTCTACAGGTCAAAACAATCAGTAAAATGATTTCTAATGATATTATAATTAATCATAGTTACTAGAGCATATACAACTCATTTCCTCATATAAAGTTACAGTTGGGGATTTCATGGAAACTCTGGCTACTACAGTATCTATTAAATATTTAAACTTTTCTGCTAGGCATGGTGATACATTCCTAGAACCCTAGAAGCAGTAGCAGGTAGATTCTGTGACTTTCACAGCAGTCTAGTCTACATAATGAATTTGAACCAGCCAGTGTTTACCTTGTCTACAGAAAACAAATTAATGGAATACTGAGTTACATATCTAATGTTATGATGAATGTGTGGTTTGTAATTTCCTCTGGTTTCTACCTGGGAATAGGAACCACATATTGAGATCTTGAAAGATACTTCCGATAGGCAAACATAATAGATTATGGAGTCAAGAATTTAATTAGAGCTACAATGTAAATTATGACTACAACCTTTATAAAAAAGACTGGGTTGTTTCTAGCAACCATGTCCCCAATTGTGGCAAAATGGGAGCTTATTTTTCTCCTCTTCATACTCTCCCATCCTTTCATTTTCCCTTCAACCCCACAAGGGTGCACAGTTCCAGGAAAGGGCCATGATTTTATCACAAGCCCATATTACCAAGAATAAAGTATGCTTTAGGTAGATGTATAAAATGCAAGAATATATACAGAATTTTAAGTAACTTTAAAGATGAAAAGTTTTTAAGAAAGAAGGAGAACAACATTTAACCCAGAATCTGGGGAAGAAGTCTCAAAGTGTTTTGATCTGACTTAGCTAGAGTGATTACTATTACTTATTGTCCATTATGTATATTTTAGGGGTCCTGTGAGTCAGTCCTTTCCAGAGATAACTTCTTGTTTAAAAGAATCACTTAGCAATTTTAAATTCTAGCATCCTTTCGAGGAGAAATTCTAGTCATTCATGATGAGGTGACATATATATCTAATCAAAATATGTAGGTACACATATATAATGTTAAGAAAGGAAATGTATTGATAAGCAGTTTTAAAATGTCAAAGTCATGTAAATTAATATGGAAAGCATGATTGTTTAAAGATATTTTACAAGTTGGTAAAGACACATATGCACACAAACTATAACATTACATAGTTATATCAAAACTGTGTCATATCTGAATAGATTAAAGCTACACATCTTAAAATAAAATGGTATCAGTAATCATTTTTCAGCAATTTTTGGGTTGACAAATCCATTTGAGTTCATAATATAATGTGTTTTACAAGGCAGTGCCTAGTCAAAGAAAGTGTGTGATTTGGGAGCATGTCCTTAAAGGTATGCCTTGAGTCCATATGCTTTCTGTCTTCCAGGCATCAAAGATCAGTTGTGGTCAGTCCCACTGTTCTGCCATGATATGTTTGCGGGTGCTGGCTGAAACCTCTAAAACCCTGAAAAACACCCAATTTCTTCTTCCTGTAATATATTCTCAAGTATTCAATCATGGTATGAGAAATCTGACAACACATAGGAATAGATTTTTTTTTTAATAGATTCTGTATTACATCTACTACAGATTCTGCCTTTAAAAATCAAAATAATATTTGGAAAATAGCTAATCTTTATGTTTTTCATGATTAAATGCAAACACTTAAGCATATAATATTTTTCATTATGATGCCCTTAATAAAGTTTCAAATATCCCAAATGAGGTCTTTAGAATAACAAATTTTTTTCTATTTTTTCTAATTTTCCTTTATTTAAAATAGATTATTTTTTTGTCATATACAGTATTCTTGTTATGGTTTTATCTCCCCCAGCTTCTCTGTGATTTCCCAACCTCACTGTCTCATGTGAATCCACATCCTTTCTCTCTCTTGGTAGAATACAAACAGGCATGTAAAGATTACTAATCAATTAAAATATGGTCCTTCTTAGAAAACTAGACAACTATGCTATAACTGTGCTTTTTTAATGTTTCTTAGCAGTGATCAAGTAGTAAGCATCCCTCAGTCATTCTCTAGTATCAGTAGATCACTTTTTCAATACTATGCCATCTAGTTTACAAAGAGTTTTAATTCTGTATCCTCCAGGTTGCCAAAGACTATCTATGTCTTATCTGTTATGAATTCAGTTTCATTGCTCAGCAACCAAGATGATGCTTCTGTAACCGTTGAGTTGAGGAACTATTTACTGAGCCTTTCCTTCACCAGGCACGTTATTTGTACATTATATATGAACTTAAATGCATGTATTAGTGTCATAAAAATGACAAAATAGAATACAAGAGAGTGTGATGCATAGCTCAGTGGTTAATGGGGCATTGGTTGACCCTTTGATAAATTTAGTTGGTCTTTTAGAGTTACTACCAAGTAACAAACATAGTGCTAATGCTTGTTTTCAGTAGCTTGTTCTTTCCTCTGAGACATACAATGGAAGAGACCTAATTAAAGAGGAATACTTCCATGTGTCACAAGGCAATATATAATGAAGAATACAGGGACTACAGGGACTACCACAGTCAACATCATATTTATTTAGAAGTAATGATAATTAATCACAGAAAAATCACTGTATTTATTCACCTACTTAAGAAAGTTTATTTGTTTTACTTTTTGTTTGTATGTTGTGTTTTTTATACTTACTAAAGATTTGAATTGTGTGATTTAATTTTCAGTTAAAAGAACTTATTTTTCTATTAAAGAAACAACATCTTAAAAGGTTATATCACTAAATCCTTTTGCAAATCGTTACGTAGGATATATGAATTGTCAATTTGATGAAACAAGAGGCACCCTTTAGCTTTATCATATCGTATAGTCTATTTTTTTGTCTCACCTATAACATCATCATTTTCAGTGATAATAAATGATTTTCAGGGTTTGTGAAGCAGAAATCTTGGGACTTCCTTGGTTGCTTCACCCCAAATGATATCTATCAGCTGAGCAATTCTGACAATCCCCTTATTTCTTCTACACATCTCAGGCCTAGAGTAAATAGTAATTCTATCTACTGAAGTTACATCAAATGAAACATCAGAAATGTGAAATGTATATATGTTACATTTAGGTTTTTTTTTCAAGTATTTTGTGACAGGTAGGGAAAATATGGATTATATATTTTGGTGTATTGATGAGGTATGGCTCCTATAGACTCATGTATTAAAATTTTTTAGTCCATTAGGAGTGGCAATATTCTAATATTCTAATATGTGTGCTCTTGTTGGAGAAGATGTAGCCTTATTGAAGTTGGTGTGGCCTTGTTGGAGGAAGCTTGCCACATGGAGATGAGCTTTGTGTTCTCCTACATTCAAGCTCACCCCTGTGTGAAATTTAGATATTTCTTGCCTGGGGATCAAGATATAGAACTCTCATCTCCTTCTCTAGTATCAAGACTTCCTAAATACTGCCATGCTTATCACCACGATGATAAAGGACTGAATGTCTGAAACTGTAAGCCAACCTCTATTAAATGTTTTCCTTCACAAAAGTTGCCTTAGTCATGGTGTCTCTTCACAATAATGGAACCCTAATACATACACATAAAGCAGAGATTAAGAAAATTGTTGTTTGATTTTTGTTTTTTCAATTTTACTGTTGATTATGACAGTAAACATATTAATCATCTTTTCTCTAGATATATTCTTTTATTAAATTATTACATACTTCTTCTACCATTTACCAAAATGCTTCGAAATTTTTGTGAAGGTAAATAAGTGCAGCTACACTAGATCATTTGCATATTGTCTTTAGGGAAAAAAATAAAATTCTTAATAGGTTGAAATACAAAAGTATACATTTGTATACATTTGATTGTATACATTTTCTTTCCTGATATTATCATTTCAGTTTTGCTTTGTATATTTTCTAGGTAGGTATTCAGTATATTTGGATGGTATGAATAAATGTATCTATATAAATACTGAATATAACATGCTCAAAACTTTCAGAATTTAATGTTGGGAGATACTTCAAACAGAAAAATCACATCAACATCTTATAATAGATTTTTCTATTATAATAGTAAAAGAAATGTTATAAGCTTTATTTAGAAACCTGAAGTAAGAATACAAATTACAGAAACAGTATTTGATTAAAATCTTACTTTAAAACTTGAGCCAAAGTCTAAGCTAAGCTAGACTCTGGGAAAATCAGACTTAAAATCCCTGATTGGTAACAACTAAATATGGCTTGAAAGGTAAAACCTGACTGACACAGTGAACTCAGGAATGAACCTAGAGCAAGAAATATCTAATTGTGAAATGAATCCATTGTTAAATCTTCCAATATTTTTTCCTATTTTAGATATTTAGAAATATTTTAAATAAAAATTTTAGTACTCCTTAATTATATATCTATTCTAGGTACACATATAATTATTTCTTTAAAGAAAATTTTAATAACAGCTCACAACTGTCAACACAGTGGTACTTTTTTTCTAACATCAACAAAAGTTTTAGTAAGTTGGAACAGTGATATTTTACATATTTTTTTCATTTTTAAATTGTAGAATCGAACTCAGAAACACAGTGAATTATGATAGTAAAAGTATATATCATTCAATCATTTTCTACTTGTATATTCAATATACTTCAACATTAATATATCTGACAAATATGGCTATATGTCAACAACTGAATGCTTTGAATATTTTCTTGTAATTACAAAAACTGGATAGTACAGAAAGCTGCATGAAAAAAGTTCTTGAGAGAAAGAGATAGATTTTATTATTATATAATAGATGAATAGATACCATTGTATTCTTGTTTTCTCCCTTCCAGTCAATTTCTTTTGTCTCTCCCGTGATGCTGTCATTTTGACAGCACACACAGAGGCCTTTAACAGTAGCAATGGAGGATTAAACTACTGCTCAACTTCGTTAGTTCTTAAACACACTGTATTTTTCATCAGATGATTTCACCTTTTTAAATGTTTGAACTAAAAGATATTTCACTGTGTTCTTATGACTCACAGAAGTTTTTGGCATGAAAGTGATAGAAGCAGTTGCTGGAGGGCAGCCACTGGGGATAGGAATAGAAACCTATACAACATTACTTTATTCAACTCTTTAAAAATGGTTCTGTAACTTATCAAAAGGTATTTTAAAAGCTTCTGGGATAACTTTTTTTTAATGTAAAAATTCTCTCTAAAAGGAATCAATAAATCAAGACACAGGGGAGGAAAAGAATGGTGAAAGACTCATTGACAAAGACACAAAGGTAATAACATCATGGTATCTCACAGGCCTGGGAGGCAAGGAATGAAAAAGGTTAATACTGGCAGGGAGATGGGCATTCAAATGAAAGCAAGAATGCAATTTGCCCTCTTAGCCACAAACATAAGCACATCAAAGCTATAAATAATCTACCTATACACATACACTATATATATACTCATATATATGCATATTATATTTCATATATAGAAAAGTATGCTTTAGACAAAGTATATAAAAGTTGAAGCATTTATGTCATAGGTCTAAGGAGGTAATTCAGTAGTACAGCACTTGCCTACCTCTGAAAAATTCTCCTTTTGATCCACAATACTAATAAAAAAAAAAGTTTCACTTTTCTAAAATGTAGATTCTGCTGTGAAGTAGTTGGAATATTCAATAAACACTGATAGAATACAATTAAGTTAGTTTATTTTCTCTATTGCAAGCCCTAAAGTTTGTTCCTAAATACAGTTTTAATAAGGTGAATTAAGAAGACTTCCTATTTTGGTACTGTTTTCTTTCAGATCTCTTGATTCCCATTAAAAATGCGGTATAGCCGTTAGTAAGAAATTTATATTAGCTCTCTAGTGTGTATCCTAATTACAAGGTTTCTAGTAAGAAAATGTTTGACACCATTTTGGATTGACACATAGTTTACCAGAAGCTATGTTAAGACATATATTTGCCATCATTCAGTCATTGAGCAATGTACCAGAGGTATTTGAGCTTTAAATAACGTTTTTTATTAAGCATTCCATTCCCTTATACCTCAAATGATATCCCCCTTCCTAGTAACCCTTCCTTAACACCTCATCCCACATCTCCCCTCTCCTCCTTCACCTTTGCCTCTAGGAGGGCGCTCCCCCTCCCAACCACTCTCTCCAGCACCATCACTCCAGCATACCACTATGTTGGGATGTCAAACCTCCATAGGAACAAAAGCTTACACTCCCACTGATTTCAGATGAAACAGATCTTCTACTTCATTTGTATCTGGAGCCTTGGATACTTCCTTGGTTGGTGGTCTAGTCTACGGGAGCACTGGGTAGTCCAGCCAGGCAACAGTTGTACTTTCTATGGTGTTACAATATCCCTCTGCTCTTCCAGTTCTTCCTCAGCTCCCCCCAATAGGGGTACATGAGCTCAGTCTGATGAATAGAACCAAGCATCCACATTTGCATTGGCCAGGTGCTAGAAGAACCACCCAGGGAACAGATGCACCAGGTTTCTGGCAGCAAGTGCCTTGTCTGGATTTGGTGTCTGCAGACAGGATGGATTCCCAAGTGTAGTTGTTCCTGGTAGCCCTTTCTTCAGTCTCTGCTCCATTGTTTGTTCCTGTCTTTCTTTGAGACATTTCTGAGTTAAAAACTTTGAGATGGATAGGTGGCTCCATTCCTCTACTAGGGACCATCCCTATCTCCTGGAGGTGGTCTCTACAAGATCTATCGTCCCTTTACCGCACATTTTGGCTAAAAACATCTCCATTGGGTCCTGGGACCCTCTCACTTCACTGACATCTGGAATTTTCTTGTGGCTAACCCCAGTTCTTCATCACTCATTGTTCCATATTTTCATTCAATTTTCAGAACCTCTGTACCCCTCTAGTTGGTGCCAATACCTGCCCTTTCCCCCCTTTTCTCTCCCTCCTCTCTCCACATCATCCTGTTCCCCCCTCAATGCAGGACTGAAGTATCCACACCCTGGCCTTCCTTTCTCCTAAGTTCCATATGGTCTGTGGTTTGTTTTATGGGCATTGTGAGCTCTTGGACTAATATCAACTTACCAGTGAGTATATACCATGTGTGTTTTTATTTTTTTTTTGGGGACTGAGTTATCTCACTCGGGATGATGTTTTCTAGTTCCATGAAATCATTGTTTTTAATAGCTGAGAAGTATTCCACTATGTAAATGTACCACAGAAAACTTAAATTTTCTGTATCCATTCACCTGATGAGGGACATATGGGTTGTTTCCAGCTTCTGGCGATTATACGAGGCTGCTGTGAACATAGTGTAGCATATGTACTTGTTTTATGTGGGTGCATTTTGGGGTACATGCCCAGTAGTAGGATAGCTGGTTCTTCAGGTAGAAACATTTCTGTTTTTCTCAGGAACTGCCATACTGATTTCCAAATTAGTTTTACTAGCTTGTAGTACTACCAACAAAGGAAGAGTGTTCTGCTTTCTCCACACCCTCACCAGCATCTCCTGTCACCTGAGTTTTTGCTTAGCCATTCTGATTGGTGTGACATAGAATCTCGGGTTCATTTTGAATTGCATTTCCCTGATGACTACAGGTGTTGAACATTTCTTTAAGCGCTTCTCAGCCATGCAAGACTCCTCAGTTGAGAATTCTCTCTTTAGCTCTGTACCTCATTTTAATAGGGTTATTTGGATCTCTGGTGTCTAACTTCTTCAGTTCTTTGTATATTTTGGATATTAGCCCTCTATTGGATGGATATAGGGTTGTTAAAGATCTTTTCCCAATCTGCTGTTTTGTCATATTGACAGTGTGCTTTGCCTTACAAAGCTATTGGTGCTCATAGTTGTTGGCATTTCAGTCCACAATCTGGCAAGTCATTTCTTTTAAGATTTTAGTAGGATTATCAGATACCAATGGCAAATAACATTTGCTCAAATAGAACTACTTAGCATATGGCCAGGAAGATGAGCAGGAGCAAATGTTAAATAGGGTTCCCCACTTCCCCAAACTTATCATACACCTAGTGACCAAAACCTACTAGTTTTAATATTTCAATTCCTTCTCATTAACAGTTGTGTCCTCTTCAACTACATGGTCCTTTCAGAGACACTCACATCCAAATCATAGAATATGCTCATGTAGCTTATATAAGTACTAAGCTGTGCATGTAACCATACATAAATAATAAAAACTAGTTTTCTCCTCTCTTGGTTCTGAGAAGGCTCAAGTCCCAGTGTAGAGGAATGCCAGGACAGGGAAGTGGGAGTGGGTTGGTGAGCAGAAGGGATTGGATAGAGGGTTTTTGTAGGGGAAATCAGAAAAGGAGATAACATTTGAAATGTAAATAAAGAAAATATCTAATAAAAAATCACTTAGGGAGGGAAGCTTGAAGAGGGGAAACAGGGAAAGGGGACAACATTTGAATTGTAAATAAATAAAATAATTAATAAAAAATCACATAATACTAGCTTCAAAAAATAGTTCTCATTTTTCTTTTTTTCGATTAACTTATTTATTTCTTCATTCTTACTTCTTTTTCTTTGCATTCCTCCTACCTTCCTTTTCCTTTCTTCTCGAGGAAAGGTCTCATGCAGCCAAAGGTATTTCTCCATCATTGTTATGAAATGCATGGCTCCAACAACATACAATAGAAGGAGAATAATTTGGGTTATGTTTCCAAATGGATAAGAGTCTATCATCCCTGGGAAGCATACAGTCATCCAGGCAAGCCTCCGATATCAAGTTCATAGCCCAGTCAGTGAGAGAGATGGAAATGGTAAAGAAGGACTTACTTGAGGAAGAGAGAAATAGGTCATTACTTACATTTTAAAGTCATCTTCTACTTTATGGATGGATATTTGTTTGATCTTTATGGTCAAGATATTTGTAGTAAAGGACTAGATTTCTATTCTCATCTCTGTTAATCCTGAGTTCTTTGTTGCTGTCTTAGATGAGGTTAAACATAGATATTGAGTCTAACACTGACTAACATTCATAGTATCTTGGCAAAGTGATTTTATTAGTAATAAATTTATATTTATATCTCATATTTATTATTAATATATTTAAATTTATATTTTAATTACATTTATAAATTTTAAATTTATAAGAAACTTCAGGGGCTACATAATTTTTCATTTCATAAACATATTGAAAGTGGTTTTTAAAAATACATTGGTACTAGAATCATCAAAGGGATGAGACATAGCCAGGAAGAGAATTCTCAGCTATGAGCCTTAGATATTATCTTACTGTATTAGGTCTTTGATTTGTAGAAAACAGGGCTTGTTTTTAATGCATTCCAAAGATATCTATCAATTTATCAAGATGTTAGTGCAAACACAGATGTCAGAAATGCTTGTCCCTTTAGGAGGCTGAAAATAATAGTGCTTAAATTATAATTAGACTCTAAACCTACTAAAGAATCCCAGTGTTCCTACTAATGAAGTTTTAGTCAGCCAATCAGCTTTAGTAAACATTTACGTTTAAGGAATTCTCATTCATACTCCAATGTTATCCATAATCCCCCCAAAATATCATTAGGTTCTTGACAACAGTTTACTCTCTGATACCAACTTCTGCATTTGTTATTTTTCTGTTGCTCTGGTAAAACACCATGGTCAAGAACATTTGTGGTTCCAGAAAGATGAGTCCACCATGGAAGAGGAGTATGGCAGCCAGCAGGCATGGTAGAGCCAAGAAACTGGAAATGGGGTGAGGCTTCAAGTTCTCAACTATTTGTCCACAGTGACATTATTCGATCAAAATACTTTGCCTCTTCATAAATTGCCAAAACAATGGCAACTGGTGACCAGGTATTTTAATACCTGATACTATGGTGGTCATATCTCTTTTTAAATCACTGCACCTAGAATGGCCACTAGGCATTACAGAGTTTAGGATGATCAAAAATGTCTGATCTTGTTGTCATCTCCTAAATGCAAGGATTACAGGTTACCATATAATGTTACCACAGTAACCATGTTACTATGCTTTTTTTTAAAGGTAGTATTAAGAATGGAATCCATTCCTTGCCCTGCAAGTGCTCCATCATTTGAATCGTGGCAATAGCACTATTCAGTATTTTTAAGTGGTGATGTAATGACATAATACTCATAAGCTAAAAATATTGTATTCAAAAATGTTCCTACGAGTGGAAAAACTCTTCTTTCTATATGAGGAATGTGAATTATAAGCCTTTAGTTTAAAAATGCTAACATATGAGGAAGTGTTTCAAAGTAAATACAACCAAATCATATTTATAATTTCAAAGACAACAATTTATTTTTATTGGTTATTTTGTTTATTTTCATTGCAGATGTTATCCCCGTTCCTGGTTTCTTCTCCAAACCCTCCCATTCCACACCCTTCCCCCAGCCTCCATAAGGAAGCCCCCAGCCACCCACTCCCTCATCCCTGCCCTGGCATTTCCCTCTGAGGCTTCAAGCCTTCACAGAAGGCCTCCCTTCTTTTTGATGCCAGATAAGACCATGCTCTGCTAAATATGCAGCTGGACCCATGGCTCCCTCCATGGTTGGTGGTTTAGTCCCTAGGAGCTCTGAGGCCTCTGTTTGGTTGATGTTGTTGTTCTTCCTATGAGGTTGCAAACCCCATCAGCTTCTTCACTCCTACCTCTAACTCCTCTATTGGGGCTCCCCTGCTCAGTCATATAGTTGGCTGCCAGCACCCCCATCTGTATTGTCTCAGGAGACATCCATATTAGGCTACTGTCAGAAAGCAATTCCTGGTATCAACAATAGTGTCTGGGTTTGATGGCTACATATGGGATGGATCCCCAGGTCCAGCAGTCTTGGGATGGCCTTTCCTTCAGTCTCTGCTCCACACTTTGTCCCTGTATTTCCTTTAGACAGGAGAAATTCTGGATTAAAATTTTGAGACAGGTGGGTGGCCCTATCCCTCAACCAAAGCTCTGGATATGGTCTCTGTAGGTTCTATCATCTCTTCGTTGGGTATTTCAGCTATTATTATCCCCATTGGAGCCTGGGAGCCTCTTGCTTTCCTAGCATCTGGGAATGTTTTTGGCTACCCCCAGTTCCCCATCCTTCATGACTACACACACCTCTGTTTAATCTCCTGACCCTCTGTACATCTCCCTTGTTTCCTCCCAGACCTGCTCCTGCTCCCTTTTTTCCTTTCCCCCTCCTTTCTTCTTCCCAGTTCCCACCCATCCTTTACCTCCCATGATTATTTTGTTCCCCCTTCTAATAAGGACTGAAACATCAATACTTTCATCTTCCTTCTTCTTGACCTTCATATGGTTTGTGAGTTGTACCACATTTTCTGCATCCATTCCTCTGTTGAAGGGCATCTGAGTTCTTTCACGCTTCTGGTTATTATAAATAAGGCTGCTATGAACATGGTGGAGCATGTGTCCTTGTTATATGTTGGAGCATATTTTGGGTATTTGTCCAGGAGTGGTATGGCTGTATCCTCCAGTAGTAATATGTCCAATTTTCTGATTTTTTTTTAATGCAATTTAGCCATCTATTTCTATAACCACCCAGCCTGTGGCCTGATTTCTGACTATGTGTATACACACTATTGCTGACAACAATTGACTTTCACCAAAACTGTTACTTTCACTTTGTTCTTCCAGAGAATATAAAACTTAATTTTCTTCTAATATTTTTTTACATTATTGTTACTTTGAAATTTTTACTCTTCCCATATTTTTTTCCAGCTCACAGATAAAAGGAGACAGGGCAGAGAAGTAGCAAACAGCACTTATTTTTGCATCTGAATTATAACAAACCCTGAGTTTTCCTCATGTATTACATCTTCAATTGTGTTTGACTTTATGCAAAGCCATGAGCAACAACTCTGTGTCTCTTGCAGTTTTGACAAACTATTCATTTTTGTGAAACCTTAAATATCAAAATTAAGAAGACTGCTGTTTGGCAACACAATTAGATTTTTCTACCCATAAAATGTAAACAGATTTTCATCAGTTGTGATTTTTTTCATTTTCTTTTCTTAACTTTGACTTTCAACTTAGATTCAGAGGGATTTCATGCAGCATCACTATAAGGGAAACTAGGGGAGAGACCACTGACTGGTTCCCATAAAGTGATGTCAGTGATGGAGAATGCAATTGTATGTATTAAAATATGATTTCAAATGTTTTTACTAACAAGATTCACTTGAGCAAGGAATTCTTTTGCTAGCTTTGTTAACATCAGAGTTATTGGCATTTTGATACAGGAAATTCTTTATTGTAAAGAAGTATAGTATCCATTAAGAATCATCTCTAGGTGAAGTATAGTATCCATTAAGAATCATCTCTAGGTGTTTATTAGGCATTAATTTCATTATTTATTTTTATGTCATTGTGATAAAATACCTTAATAAATTCAACATAAAAAAAGAGGTCTGTTAAGCTCCCAATTGAAGTGTTTAATCTGTCATGGTGGTGGCAGGGGAGTGGCCCAATGTTGGGAATTTGAGGGAACCTGTCACATTAAATTCACACTAAAGAAGTGGAGGATAAAGACAGACAGGTAGTACTTAACATTTTTTCTTTCCATTCAGTCTAGTATTCTATCAAAGAGATGAAAATGGTGCTGTTGAAAACTGAGGCAATGGACATGTTTAGGTTAACTGATTTACAGTAAGCCACCACAGCTATACCCAAAGGCTAACTTAACCTACAGGGGCCCAGAAGGTTCTAGATCCTGTCAGGTTGGTGATATTGAACATTGCAAAAGTCTCCAAAGCTGTCTGTTTCTTGAAGACACCATAAATTTGAACCTTCATTTTTAATCTAAGCATTAATCTGTCTTGTTTTGTGTTTACCATAGAAAAAAACTTACTTACTATTTCCTATAAAAATTTTAATGAGATTCTGTTTGACTGGATCATTGGCATTTACCTTTATTTATTTATTTTCATTGGTTTTGAGGGTATACTGCATAGCTGCATTGGAAATGTTTTTTTTTTAAAAAAAAAATTAGATATTTTCCTTATCCCCTTTCTTGGTTTCCTTCCCTCCCCAAAACCCCCTATCACATCCTCCCTCCCCCTGCTTCAATGAGAGTGTTCCTCCACTGACCCAAGCACTCCCACCTCCCTGCCCTCAATACCCCTACACTAGGGCATCTATCAAGCCTTTATAGGAACAAGGACCTACTCTCCCACTGGTGCATGACAAGGCCATCCTCTGCTACATATATATAGCTGGACCCATGTGTACTCCTTTGTTAGTGGCTTAGTCCCTGGGAGTTCTGGGGGGTCTGGTTGGTTGATATTGTAGTTCTTCCTATGGGGTTGCAAAGGCCTATAACTCCTTTAGTCCCTTCTCTAAATCCACTATTAGGGACCCTGCACTCAGTCCAATGGTTGGCTGCTTACATCCACCTCTGTAAGGCTCTGGCAGGGCCTTTCAAGACACAGCTATATCAGGCTCTTTTCAGCATGCAACTCTTGGCATCCACAATAGTGTCTGGGTTTGGTAACTATATATGGGATGAATCCCAGGTGGGACAGTCTCTGGGTGGCCTTTCCTGTAGTCTCTGCTCTACACTTTATCTCCATATTTGCTTCTATAAGTATTTTGTTCTCCCTATAAGAAGGAACAAAGCACCCACACTTTGGTCTTCCTTCTTATTGAGCTTCATGTGGTCTGTGAATTATATCCTGCTTATTTGGAGCTTTTGGGCTGGTATCCACTAATCAGTGAGTGTATACCATGTGTGTTCTTTTGTGATTGGGTCACGTCACTCAGGATGATATTTTCTAGTTTTATCCATTTATCTAAGAATTTCATGAATACATCATTTTTAAAAGCTGAATAGTACTCCATTGTGTAAATGTACCACATCTTCTGTTGAAGGACATCTAGGTTCTTTCCAGCTTCTGGCTATTATAAATAATGCTGCTATGAACATAGTGGAGTATGTATCCTTATTACATGTTGGAGCATCTTCTGGGTATATGCTCAGGAGTGGTAAAGCTGGGTTCTCAGGTAATACTATGTCCAATTTTCTGAGGAACCACTGAACTGATTTCCAGAGTTGTTGTGCCAGCTAACATTCTCACCAGCAATGGAGGAGTGTTCCTCTTTCTCCATATCCTCACCAGTATCTGCTGTCACCTGAGTTTTTGATTTTAGCCATTCTGACTGGTGTGAAGTAGAATCTCAGGGTTGTTTTGATTTGCATTTCCCTGATGACTATGGATGTTGAATATTTCTTTAGGTGCTTCTTGGCCATTTGATATTTCATAGTTGAAAAGTCTTTGTTTAGCTCTGTACCCCATTTTTAATAGGGTTATTTGGTTCTCTGGAGTCTAACTTCTTGAGTTCTTTGTATATATTGGATATTAGCCTTCTATCAGATGTAGGATTGGTAAATATCCTTTCCCAATCTGTTGATTGCCTTTTTGTCCTATTGACAGTTTCCTTTGCCTTATAGAAGCTGTGCAACTTTAGGAGGTTCCATTTGTCGATTCTTGGTCTTACAGCACAAGCCATTAGTGTTCTGTTCAAGAATTTTTCCCCTGTGCCCATATGTTCAAGGTTCTTCCCCACTTAATCCTCTATAAGGTTCAGTTTATCTGGTTTTATGTGGAGGTCCGTGATCCACTTGGACTTGAGCTTTGTACAAACAGATAAGAATGATTTGCACTCTCCTATATGCTGACCTCCAGTTGAACCAGCACCCTTTGTTAAAAATGCTGTCTTATTTTCACTGGATGGTTTTAGCTCCTTTGTCAAAGATCAAGTGACCTATGTGCTTGGGTTCATTTCTGAATCTTCAATTCTATTCCATTGATCTTCCTGCCTGTCTCTGTCTGTAAACTCAATATGCAGTTTATATCACTATTGTTCTGTAATACAGGTTGAGGTCAGGGATGGTGATTCGCCCAGAAGTTCTTTTATTGTTGAGAATAGTTTTCCCTATTCTGGGTTGTTTGTTATTCCAAATAAATTTGCAAATTGCTCTTTCTAACTCCATAAAGAATTGAGTTGGGGGGCTGGTGAGATGGCTCAGCAGTTAAGAGCACTGACTGTTCTTCTGAAGGTCATGAGTTCAAGTCCTAGCAACCACATGGTGACACACAACCACCCTTAATGAAATCTGATGGCCTTTCTGGTGGTCTGAAGACAGATACAGTATACTCATATATAATAATAAATAAATCTTAAAAAAAGAATTGAGTTGGAATTTTGATGGGGATTGATTTGAATCTGTAGATTGCTTTGGACAAGATGGCCATTTTTACTATATTAATACTGCCAATGCATGAACATGGGAAATCTTTCCATCTTCTGAGGGAAATATTTTTTTTTATTTTCAGAAACCAATTTTATGTATCTATACTTTTTTACAATGTATATTTTAATGCATTCACACAAACAGGATTATTTCTAATTTTGTTTTTCCCCAATCAGAAAAAAGTATACCATTGCATTAAAACAGTTAAAATGTGTACAGATATTACTAAAGTCTAACTAGGACACAAATATCAATCAATAAATCCTAGAATCCCTTTTTAAACATACTTTTTAAAATATTCAGCAACTTTTAGCTTGTCAATATCTATTGAATAATGATAAAAATGTAAATTCATTTGTTAATATTTAGAAAGTACATCCAGTAGACTTAGGCTACTGATAATCAGAATTTATTATGATAAATATGAACCCAATCTAAAACTTATACAAATCTTTGAAGGTCAGAACAATAAAAATTAAAATTAATATGTATTTTAACCATTATCTCATATGAAACATGGATGAACATTGATACATGACCTTTGAACAAAAGCTACAAGAAAGAGAATACAGTTAGATACACATTTCTTATAGTAATATTAATTTCAGGAAAGTGACAAAATCTACTCTATCAATTAACAAAAAATTAATGATTTTTAGGCCTGAAATAATTTAATTTCTACTTCATTCAGAGGGAAATTTTATACATAATAATTATTTGAGTAACTTCAAAAGTATAATATAGAGTTTATATTTAATTGTAAGCCTGGACTTAAAAATTAGTCTTTATGTAATTATCTTTCTGAATACCTTATAACTATAAATAGAAAACTTGCTCATATTTTTTTAAAAAAATCATTATGCAATTCTCCTTTTATCTACCCTTGGGATAGCTAATGCTGATACCTCATGGTAAAGCAGATGTTACATTTGTTTAACACAATACTTCAGAAGTTTTTCCATACTTAACAAGGAGTGAAATCAAACTCAACTCAATGGGGAGTGAAGCTATTTCTAGCCAAAGATATTCTATTACTGAATAACCAAGTTTCCCCTTTATTTTTGGCCCTTACAGCATATTAATTTTTTTGAGGTTTGTTTTATTTTGTGTTTATGTATGTTTTTCTTGAATGTATGCCTGGGAACCATGTTGCAGGATACTTGAACACATTATGAACCCTGAGTTTTAGAACTGCAAAACACTGTTTCTTACTGTGGTATTGTTCAGCCATAGCATACATCTTTCTGTTTTCTGTAAACAGGTTGTCTCAGCCCTAGCATCCACATTTAACCCAAGAGCTTTCTGTAAGCAATAGCTAAATAAAGTCCACAATATGCAGGCAGAGCACACAATGAGTTGACTGGGAGTGAACACAAGGAAACCCAGGAAAAGAGGAAGAAGGATCTCAGAGTTGAAGGTCTTTTTTTAAATTTATATTTAATTAGATTTTTTCTTTATTTACATTTCATATGATATCCTCTTTCCATGTTTAGCCTCCAGAAAAAAAAAAAAAACACTATTCCCTCACCCATCCCCCTGCTCACCAACTCACCCTCTTCTGCTTCCTGGTCCTGGTATTCCCTACACTGGGACATAGAACCTTCCCAGGGCCCAGGGCCTCTCCTCCCACTCATGACAGACTTGGCCATCCTCTGTTATACATATGTTGCTGGAGCCATGAGTCCCACTTTGTGTACTCTTTGGTTGGTGGTTGAGTCCCTGAGAGCTCTGGGTGTACTACTTAGTTCATACTGTTGTTCCTTCTAAGGAGGTGCAAAACCCTTCACTTCCTTGGATCTTTTCTCTAGCTCCTTCAGTGTGGACCCTGTGCTCAGTCCAATGGATGGCTGTGAGCCTCTACTTCTGTATTAGTCAGGCACTGTCAGAGCCTCTCAGGAGACAGCTATATCATGGTCTTGTGAGCCTGCACTTCCTGGCATCCACAATAGTGTTTGGGTTTGGTGATTGAATATGGGAAGGATTCCTATTTGGGGCAATCTCTGGATTGTCCTTCCTTCAGTATCTGCTTCATACTTTGTCTCTGCAACTCCTTCTATAGGTATTTTGTTCCCCCTTCTAAGAAGGATCAAAGGACCCACACTTTGGCCTTCCTTCTTCTTGAGTTTCTTGTGGTTTGTGGATTGTATCTTGGGTATTCTAAGCTTCTGGGCTAATATTCACTTATCAGTGAGTGCAAGGCATATGTGTTCTTTTGTGACTGGGTTACCTCACTCAGGATGATATTCTCCAGATCCATCCATTTCCCTAAGAATTTAATAAATTCATTGTTTTTAATAGCTGAATAGTACTCCATTATGTAAATTTACCACATTTTCTGTATCCATTCCTCTGTTGAAGGACATCTGGTTTGTTTCCAGTTTCTGGCTATTATATATAAGGCTGCTATGGACATAGTGGAGAATGTGTCTTTGTTACACGTTGGAGCATCTTCTGGGTATATGCCCAGGAGTGGTATAGCTGGGTCCTCTGGTAGTACTATGTCCAATTTTCTGAGGAACTGTGAAACTGATTTCCAGAGTAACTGGTTGTACCAGCTTGCAATCCCACCAGCAATGAAGAAGTGTTCCTCTTTCTCCACAACATCTCCAGCATCTGCTGTCACCTGAGTTTTTTATCCTAGCCATTCTGACTGGTGTGAGGTGGAATCTCAGGGTTGTTTTGATTTGCACTTCTCTGATGACTAAGGATGTTGAACATTTCTTTAGGTGCTTCTCAGCCATTTGATATTCCTCAGTTAAGAATTCTTTCTTTAGCTCTGTACACCATTTTTAACAGGGTTACTTGGTTCTCTTGAGGCTAACCTCTTGAGTTCTTTGAGTTGAAGGTTATTTAAGACTGGTGAAGAAAGAGTGAGAGGTTCCCCCCACCCCCATCATCTATGGATTAGGAAATTGCTTTCTCTGTCTCTCTGAGCTAGCAGTCATTCAGTTCAGGAAAATGCCTGGCTCCTGAGACTTCATTTGTTCAATCAAATATTTAGGATTATGTTTTTTAAACAGTAGAACCACTTCCATGCCTCCTTCCTATGGAGGCCAGAATAAGATTCAGATTCCCTAGAACTGAAGTTACTGATGGTTATGTGCTACTACATGGATGCTGGGAATCAATCCTGGGCTCTTAACTACTGGGAAATCTCTCCAATCCTAGGTGGATTATTTTCTTAAGTATATGCATCCTTTGTCTAAAAGTTTACAATGATTCTAAAGGCATAGAGTAAAGTTCAGGAAAACATGGTAAATCTTCTTTGATATATATGTATTATTAGCTCTTGAGGATTTATTTTAAACAAATCTGCTAATAATCATGACCTATTTAGTTAATTGTAACTGTCCAAATAGAGTAGAAAAGCACAATGCATTTTTTCCAAAGAATATACTATGGCTATTAATGTTTATATTTTTATGCAAGTGATATTTCTTCTGTTAAGCTCTATGAAGGTCCTTTGATGATTCTAGCAGTGTAACTCAAGACTAATTATGACTACAGATTCATTCAGCTAGTGATAGTAGTGTCTAAAAGGTTCTATGCATATGCTAGTTAACCTATGATTAATCATAGGAAATTGCAACATAGGGACAGGCTGTTAATTTAAGAACCTTCATAGATCAAAATCACTTGTGACTAGAAAAAAGAATTAGTTGTCACAGGCAATCCTAGTAATATTGTCTTTGCAATGCAAATTCAGGGTTGCAAAGCCTTCAATCACATTGTCCTGGACCTATAATCAACAACCCCTGCAATCATTTTTATAATGAGGTAGTTCTTTGAGAATCCCATACATGTATATAATATTCTCATTACTCTATTTCCAGAATCTATTCTGAAAAAGAAAAACAATGAATTTGAATGTACAAATGTATTTATAACAAGATACATGTTAGATGTGTCATAGTAGAGACCTCTCTCTCTCTCTCTTCTTTTCTTTTTTGTTTGATGGGGGAAAGTATACAATTTGTCTTCATAGTGGGTTCACTAATTTAAACTCATCTAACAGTGTGAAAGTTTTCCTATTTCCTATATCCAGTCTAGAACTAGTTTTCTTTTTTGCATTCCTGATTAGAGTTAGTGTAGAACAAGATAGATTTCTTAAGTTTTAATCTGTATTTCCGTGATTGTTAATGTTATTGAACATACAAGTGTTTAAGAATCACTTGTCTTTACTCTTTTGAGATCTTTTGCTCAGTTTCATAGCCATTTTTAATCAGGTTCATTATTTGAAGTTTAGTTTTCTGGGTACTTTGTCTCTTCCAGACACTAGACTTCTATCTGATCTGTATCTATTTAAGATTTTCTTCCAATCTGTGGTTTCTCTTCTTTCACATGAATATTTCTTTGTATTTCAGTAGCTATTTAAGTCTAGTTTCTCAGGACTACTGATGTTTGTTTCTTAATTTTGTATTCACCCACTTTGTTGGTAGAGTCTACAAAGTATCTTATGCATTTTTATATTATCTATAAAATTATTATACATTTAATTCTTCTTTCCTAATTTGTATTGCTATGATTTTTTTAAAATAATCTTATCTTCTTGCTTTAGCTAATACTTCAATCAATATACTGAATATTAGTTTAGAGACCAGATGCCATTGACTTGATTCTGATGAGTGTGAGGTGAACTTCTTTATTTCTTTTGATTAGTTTGGGATTGAAGTATATATTGTAAAGTATTAAAATAAGTGTGCCTGCTTGATGCTTAGTTCCATTTTCTTGGGATACCCACTATAAGCGTTATATTCAAAAGTAGTCTCTATTTTTGATAATGAAGTACTTATGTTGTGGTTATCAAAAATTGGTTCCTATTCTAGAATCTAATATGCTAGGCTGTGCATTTTTACTAGGAAATTAAAACTCAATATATTCAGAAGTGTAATTTGAAGGGTATATTAATTTTTGTAATTATTCTGAACATTTATAACTGACAGGGACCACTGAGATGAAGTTTTACAAGTTTCCTTGGTAAATTTTATATATACTTCTGCTTAGAACCATTGTGTTAAATAACATCTTGATCATGAAAACTTCAAAAATATAATGAAAAATTTAGAATAACATTGGGCATTTTCCAACATGTATGGTGATAATGATCTTTCCAAATTATGTTTATAAAATTTTAAAATGTTTACATCAAGGCACAACAGTAAACAGTTTTCATTAAGAGTTTTCATGCAGTTATGGATTTCAGAGAACGGTTCCATCTGTTATCAAAATGGTCTCTAAGAACAAAGATTATAATTGGGATATTTCTCCTACTTTACGTCTATCAAGAACTCAGAGTTGGGCAGCAGTTGCACATGCCTTTAATCCCAGCATTTATGAGACAGAGGCAGGCAGATTTCTGAAGTCAAGGCCAGCTTGGTCTACAGAGTGAGTTCCAGGACAGCCAGGGCTACACAGAGAAACTCTGTCTCAAAAAACAAAAACAAAAACATACTAAAACAAAAACGTAAAAAGAACTCAGTGAGAGAAAGAATGAAATTAATACTCATGAGAGGAACTAATATTAGATTATACACATTCTAAAACCAACAAAGTTTAATTTTTCATGAATATAATGATGAGGTAGCCAGCTGGAAGAGACCCTGAATGAAAAATATTTAGGTAGTGGTACCCTTTCTTACCAGCTTTATTGGATAGGTTCTTGAGCTCATACTTTGCAATTCTTGGGATCTAAATTACATTTTTCAACACATTCTGACTACTTACATGTATTTTTTTACAATTGTGTTTTATTGTCAGTGAAATGTTACCTTGGTTTTCCATTAAAATACAGACGTTTGATGTTCTATGACATTAAGGCAATAATCAAAAGAACAACAACTATTCATCTTACCTCCTAGTGTTACTAATAGTCTTTACCTTTCATTAGTACATTTAAGGTCCAACATGTCCCCATTATAGCTTAGAGAATTCTTGTTTATAGAAAAATTTTAAACATCATTCTTTATAATGAAGCAAAAGCAAAACAACAACAAAAATGTTCCAGAAAAAGAATAGAACTACTTATACTAAAGAAATACATAGTTTATTGAATATATTCATGTGTATGAAGATTGAGAGAAATATGTTCTGAAATTGGCTAAAATAAAAGAAAAAATAATCCATTAAATTACGTTTTCTTAGTGCACATATGTCCTAGAAAATGAGTCTAGCTTTTTACCAGAACCTTTAATAATTTGCTATAAATTTGTTACAGAAATATTACTACCAGTTTATAGAAATATAAAGTAATCCAAAAATTGTTAAATACAATTTAAAATGCAATAGTTTGTGTTATAATTGGATATATATATGCTTATAATATAGAATGTGTTAATACTTTGAAATCATATACACATAACTAAAAATGTCACAGTTGCTTTACAGATATCAGAAAAAAGTTGAGGACTAAAATTACTGTGACTTAGAATATATAAAATACTATTTTCTTTGTGTGTGTATACATATATGTGTTTTTACTCTTTTTTAATTTATTTTTTATTTATTCTTTAATCTTCTTTTAAAGTCCAGCCTTTATTCCCCTGCTGGTCTACCTTCTGACTGTTCCACATCCCATACATCCTCTCCCTGTCTCCAAGAGGATGTACCCCACCCCATCCCACCAGACCTCTCACTCCTTGGGGTAGCAAATATCCTATTTTATAAATCAGCAACTGTTTCTAAGCCCTGTTTCAAACTGCAAAGTTGTAGTTCTTGAGGAAATTCAACTGGTGCTCAACTAGTCTTGTTTCACTGGAAAATTGCATTTATCTCTAGCTTCCCTGTGTGATACCTTTACTAACTTTGGTTTGTTGACCTTTTATGCTGAAATATATCAATATTTCGTGCTTACAATGCTATAAATGCAAGTGGATATTTCTCATAAGTATTTACTTGTGCTAAACATCAACAACAAGCATGTAAAAAAGTCTTCAATGTACATTTTAGTGTTAGGAATTCAATGAAGTTAATGGTCAACTTCTCTACAAAGATGAAAATGAGATAATATACTACAAGTTAAGAATGAAGAAAAGTATCTGGGAAAGACATATACTGTATATAAGAGAAAATAGCAATTCAAATACACTTGGGGATGGCTTTGTAAATAAAATTTTAGATAGTGTTTTAATCAAATATATATGTATATATACATATATATTTGGAAAATTTTGAGATTAAATATTTACTGAAAATGTTATAGTTGATTTGGCATGTTATTTGCTGTATTTTTTATTTTATTAATTATTTAAGAAAATGTATATTGAATTTGTATCATATTCATCTACTTCTCCCATCTCATTCCATAGTCACTTCTGAGTCACTTCTAATATCATGGTTCCAAAATCACCCAATTTGTGTTCCTTCTTTAAAAAGAATACAGTTCAGTTCCATAATGATGTGCATTTACTATTAGTAGGATTGCCATCTACTGGAGAATTTTAGACCTTTCAGGGCAATTCCCTCATATTAAAATGACTTGTTCTATCCTCGGCCGACCCTATTAATTACTAAGAGCACCTCCGCTAAGGGTGAGACTTATTGCTCTAGTGCGTCCACAATCCTCCCTGGAGTGTCCACACTCCTCTCTGGAGTGCCATCTGTTTCTCTTCAGTTTGTATAGGTTTTATGCATGTTGTTATATCCATTATGAGTTTGTATGAGCAACTGATCTTTTGTGTGTCTGGAAATAACTGTTACCTTGAAGTAATCATCTACCACCTCTGACTCTTACAGTCTTTATGCCCTTTCTTCTACAATGATCTCTGAGACTACAGGAAAAAATCATTATAATGTATAATTCCTGTTCAATGACCAGCATTTCACCTGTACTTACTCTGCTTCTGGAAGAGTATCCATGGGTTAATTGGCATCTATTACAAAAAAGAAAATTCTCTAATAAGAATAGAAAGATCAACGAATGTAGGTTGAATGAGAAGTTGTTAGGAGCACTGGGAAAACAGGCTCTCTAAATTAACATGATCAAAGGTCTTATAAACTCAAAGCGACTGAAGCAATATGTCCAGGGCCTGCATGGCTATATACCATGTCCTCTGTGTATATATTATGGCTTCCACTTTCCTGTTAGTGTTTTTTAAGGGATTCGTGAATATGCAAATAATTGGGTATCTGGTTTTTTTGTGTCTTTTCTTGGATTTTTATCTTTCTTTTGGTTTTATTTGCCCAACTATAATATGAAGCCTTATCTTATTACATTTTATATTATTATAAGGCATATTTCTCCCTTATTACTAGAGTTGATAATGAGGCATATTTTTCAATTACTCTTAACAAATCTCTGTCTCTGTCTCCATCTCCCTCTCTCCCACCCCCTTTTCTTCTTTCTTCTCCCACCTCTCTCTGTCTCTCTGTCTCTGTCTCTCTCTCTCTCTCTCTCTGTGTATGTATGTCTATGTTACCAGTCAAAACTATTTAATTGGCCTATTTTTATAGATATAAAATTTAAAGATATTTCTATAGCTATTGAATTATTCACAGGACAGCTTATTATTAGTGGCTTTTACCAGGGTATACTGAAATGTATTTGAGGTGACATGTTAAAGGACAACTGTGTAATAGGAGACAGTAACACAATGTTATTTTTATACATGATGTTTCCTTAATAATCATATTGCTACATATTTCCATATTGTGCCAAGTTCAAAGATATTTTAATAGGATGACATAGGTATCTCATTTAAAGTGTTGCATTTGAAAACTTGTGTTCTAATTCTGCTAGAAAATAGGTTATAAATGTAATAGAACCAAATAATTTAAGAAAATCACCTGCATGAAATTTAAGACCTAACAATTAGTGCTACAGGTTTTTGCACTTTTAATACATAAAATTAAAGAGAAACATTCTCAAAATTGTTTTACACCATTTTGAAGGAACAGTATTTATTGTTATTTTCAAATACCAAGAGATTAAAGTGATTTTTTTGGTCTCACTTTGGGTTTTTATTTAAAGCATGTTGACTTCTATGGATATATATTATTATTTAAACTAGCAGTAAAATCTTGATATATAAGTGACTATAAGACATTAACAAACATTATCAGCAAAGGACCAGTGGTATTATCTATGTGTTACTCAAGCCTACTTTAACATAGATAAATATGCATTTTTGTTAAAATTATGTAATTGTTATATAAAATAAATATGAAGAATCATTCTGTATTTCAATTATCTCTTTACAAAAGTAAGCAAAATACATTTTGTGTTGTCATAGTAACTGTATGAATTATTTTTCTATTCTGTGATAAAACACCATGATCAAGGCAACATATAGATGGAAAGATGTATTTGGGCTTACTGTTAGTAAGTAATAATGGATAAGTGTCAATCCCATCATGGCAAGAAGATGTGACAGCGGTCTAGTATGGTTCCTAGAGTATCTTCGAGTTGAGGGATGAAGCAGAGAGAGGAAACTAGGAAGAGAATAAAGCTCTCTGGTCTCAAATGCCAGCCTTAGTGAAATATTTTCTTCAGCAAATTCAAAGCCCCTAAATATTCACAAAAGGTGTCACTATATGGGGACCAAATATTCAAAATTCTTACTCATTGGGGAACAGTTTTCCTTTAAATTACTGTTCCTGATTCTCTACTATAGCATTAGGAAATAGTATGCCACCATGTCTAAATTACAGTGCATAAATACTTGTCTTTGAAATGTCTTCTTTATTTTCATAACACAACTAAAAGTAAGTCTTAAAATCCTGGGAATAATTCTAACTTAAATATTAATTTTTCTTCTTCTGAGTTTTAGCCATATGTTTTTGTTTCTTTGTTTTTATGTTTTGTTTTGTTTTTGTTTCTTCTATCTACTATTGACAACCTAAAACGTTCTTGCATTATATTTACTTGCCTATGTTTCAGACAGGGGAGAGGATAGGTTTGTCAATATAGTTCAGTATTAAAGCTGTTACCTCCAATGAATGAAGTTCTACCTTTATTACTACCAAAATCAGTAAATAAATAACAATATAAATCAAACTTTTTGACAGGTTTATATGCTCCTAAAACTGAAAGGTAGTAGCAGGAAGATTGAGAGTTTAAGGCAAGTCTTGGCCATAAAGTGTGTTCAATGTCAGCTTAGAATACGTGAGACCCTCTATCAACAAAAAATAAATAAATAAATAAATAAATAAATAAATAAATAAATAAACCATAGGAAGGAAATATATCAAGAAGGTTCTAAAATATTCATGTGTGTTTTTTTATAATTTAATGTTAGTGCTTAGGAGTCTGAACACATAGATGGCTTTGAGTTTGCCCTTGACAGCATTATCAAGATCCTGTCTCACTAAGACAAAACATGCGATTTAATTTTTTGTACTATAATTTTATATATATGTTTTAGAATGTTTTCCCCAACAATTAAAAAAAAAAAACATTGATACTATCAATAGTTGTACTTGAGGCAATTTTCAGTAAGGATTTGTAAAAGATGCTTTTAAACTAATGGCTTAAAAAGATGTGTGACCATGATTTATAATGTTAGTATTTACTCACTTACTTATTAAACACAAAACTAGCAAATTAAGATTTGTGCTCTGTGGTACACATCTGTAATTGTATATATTTGGGGAGTGGGTTAGCAGGATCACAAGTTCAAGAAAAGCCGGTACAACTTAGTTAAATCATGTATCTGTAAATAGGGTTTGCAGCTCAGCACAAAGTTGCTCAGATACCATGTATAATGCCCAAGCTTCAATCCCAGTATGGAAAAGTAAATACAAGTCTGTATACACTATGGGATTTACCATTGATGTTGTCAATACTATTGTAATTAATCAGATTTGGATGGGAAAGACTGACTTAAAATTGATGCAACAGTTAAGTGTTTTTATTTACCTTTAATATCTCTACAAATATCACTAGTTTAGTACTATGTTTCCTGACAGTTTCCAAGCACTATTATTTTAAGACTTTGATTTTAAAAAATACATCATGTTATTGGGTTTCACACTGACATTAATATAGCTAATTCAAAATATAGTGTATTTGAAAAGTATTTTTCTACCTCAGAATATTCAGTGGACATGTTCAGGAATATGAACATTGATAATGGGATCATCACCACAGTGAAGTTATAGTTATAACTTGAGATGTTATTACCTTACTGTGTCCCTTGTTAATTCATTTGTGATTTCTTTTTCCCTGATTCAAATACAGGTTCTAAACACTGATAATATGTATCCAATTGAGTGTCGTCTCCCCTCCATGGCTGCCTGAATGCTGCTTTGAAACTGAAAGTATGCTGACAAGCCCCAGGATGAAGCCAGCTACCTGTGGTGCAAGACAATAGGCCACAAACACTGCAGCTCCTCCTGAGATCAAAGACAGACTCTCAGCTAACTTCTGTCAAGCCTACCATTTGAAGTCCTTGCTACATAAACAGACTTTGCGCCCCTATGTCTGCTGTCGTATTTATGTTATAAGTTTGATTGTTGTGGTTTCATTTTTGCTGCCTGCTATAAAAACTCATCTACCCCAAGTAAAAGCATGCTTTGATAAATTTTCTTGGTGTTTCTCCACCCATTCATTTCCACAGGTCCGGTCCAATCTCCAGTCCAAAGCAATCCATAACCCATGCAGGTCCACAGGCCGGACACTACATATGGCACCCCAGACGTGCGGCTCGGACATGGGAGAAACGGATTGAGGGACCACACCATCAGACACAGAGCTCTGTATAAAAAGGAAGAAAGGAAACGGAAGTGGCCATTTCCACATGGTAAGAGATTTGGCTAGCGCTGGCCAGGAATCGGTGTGAGGAGGCTACAGGGATTCTAGGTAGAAAAAAGAATTTTCCCGATACTTTTAGTGACCTAGGGATTTATCAGCAGTGAAGGAACTATGGGTGCAAATGTCTCAAAGGTAGCTACCCTGAACGTGGATAAGCTACTCAGAACAAATGGAGTAAGGGGGAAAAGGCATGCATTAGTAGAGTTATTAGAGCTGATCGAAGCTTAGTGCCCTTGGTTAGAGGGCTTAAGCAGGATAGATAAAAAATCCTGGGAAAAGATGGGAAAAGCACTTGTAAATAATAAGGTACATGGGTTTCCCCTCCGCCTTTGGGGAATGAATGAAAAGTGGAAGGAGAATCTTTTAGACAGCCAAATAAGTCTTATGAGTTCAGAATTGACAGGTTCTGACTAACAGACCGAGTCTTCTACAGACTCTATGGACTCTGAAGAGAGTCAAAGCTTCTCTAACTTTAGTAGTATGGTAGACGAAGAGGATCAAAGTTCCTCTGATTGCTTCAGCATGGTAGTTGAAGAGACCCAAACTTCCATAAAAGGCAAACTCGCTGCATCTCGTACTAGAAGACAGCATACTTACACTAAGTCTGTGCCCTCCCAGACACAGGAGAGACCTCGAATCGGGTCTCATACAAGCAGAGCAGAACTCGAGATCAAGATACGAGAATTGATTGATGAACTTAGGGGATTTGAAATGCAGGCAGGCAGAAAGAAAGACAGCTATGTGAAGGTGGAACAATTGCCCTCAGAGGGGATGTTCCCCAGGGCTTGGGAGTATGGGCAGTTCAGGGTTGCTGTCTTTTCTGGTTGTGGAACGCATAGGTCAGAATGATGACATACAGAGACTGTGTGATCGGTGTAGAAAGGAAAACATTGGGCCAGAAAGAGAAGATATAAAAAAGGTTCTTAAGGCTACATTTGTTCAAAAAACAAGTCCAGGGGCAAGCCCTGGGCCCCATTCTTGAACCAGAAAGCAGTGCATGGGGCCCAGAGACTGCCAAGTCAGGAAGATCTATACCTAAGCTCCTCAGAGCAATGCCAGGATGTACAGGAGTGGAGTTATTCTCTACCTGGCACATAGTATTTACCCCAGAAATGGGAATTAAGATTCTGTCTACTGGAGTTTATGAGCCACTGCCTCCAGGCAAAGGTAGTGTTACTGTAGATGGTTTACAGATTTACCCGGATGTTATTGATTGCAATTATCAAGGAGAAATAAAGATTATGGCTTCACCACATGGTGTTATTATAGTACCTGCCTATGAAAAAATTGCTCAACTTATCTTAGTTCCTATGTATCCTATGTCTCCTAAGGCTATTAATAATGAGGCAGGACAGTTCTGATGCTCCTGAGGTTTACTGGATACAGTGTATTAGAAATAAGAGGGCTAATCTTAAACTAACTATTGAAGGAAAGTGTTTTGAGGGGTTAATTGACATGGGAGCAGATGTGAGCATCATGGGAGCTCAGAACTGGCCCCTAATTTGGCCTCTGACTGAGTCCATTACTCACCTCCAAGGGATTGGGTATGCCAACAACCCAAAACAAAGCTCTAAGCTGCTAACCTGGAGGGATGAGAAAGGTAACTCAGGACAAATTCAACCATATGTATTGCCTAACCTCCCTGTTACTCTGTGGGGGAGAGATCTGTTATCACAGATGAGGCTGGTATTATGTAGCCCTAATGAGCTGGCTAATAGGCAGCCTCGTGCTAATAATAAAGGCTTGAAACATTTTCTATAATGGCCACTGTCTTACCTGTACCCCATGCAGATAAAATCAAGTGGATAAATAATACTCCTGTGTGGGTTGATCAGTGGTCTTTATCTCAAGAGAAAATAGAAGCAGCTTCATTGCTAGTGCAGGAGCAATTAGAAGCAAGACACCTGAGGGAATAAAATTCCCCATGGAACACGCCTATATTTGTGATTAAGAAAAAATAAGGTAAATGGAGACTGTTGCAAGATTTAACAAAGGTTAATGAAACTATGGTGGTAATGGGAGTATTACAGACTGGATTGCCATCTCCTGTGGCAATTCCAAAAGGATTTTACAGAATAGTTATGGATTTAAAGGATTGTTTCTTTACAATTCCTTTTACCCCTAGGATTGTGAGAGGTTCGCTTTCAGTGTTCCATCTGTAAATTTTAAGGAACCTATGAAAAGGTATGAATGGACTGTTCTTTCTCAGGGGATGGCAAACAGTCCTATGTTATGTCAGAAATTTGTGGCACAAGTAATCGAACCAATAAGAAAGAAATGGCCACTGACTTACGTTGCCCATTACACAGATGATGTCTTGATTGCAAGGAAAATTCCCCAAGATGTATTTTTATGTTATAAAGATTTACAAATTGCTTTTACTGAGAGGGGGCTACAAATAGCCCCAGAAAAGGTGCAGACTCAAGATCGATATAATTATTTAGGTTTTACACTTACCATTTGAAGTCCTTGCTGAGTAAACAGACTTTGCGCCCCTATGTCTGCTGTCGTGTTTATGTTATAAGTTTGATTGTTGTGGTTTCAATTTTTCTGACTGCTATAAAAACTCATCTACCCCAAGTAAAAGCATGCTTTGATAAATTTTCTTGGCATCCGTCTCTTTGTTTCTCCACCCATTCATTTCCACAGGTCCGGTCCAATCAACAGTCCAAAGCAACCCACGACCCGTGTAGGTCCGTAGGCCAGACACTACACAATTGTAGACCATCACTTCTCAACTCTGAAAGTTCACCAGTTTCTCTATCTTACTTTTGGATATACAGTATATTATGTACTCCCAAATACTCCTCAGATCATTGTAAATTGGTGGAGGATTTTCTATCAACAACAGTCAATGAGCCTTTATCCGAAATTTTGGTTTCAGAATAAGTAATTTTAGGTGTTGTAAGAACATTAGCACCAACAATATTCCTGCACTATCAAAGTATATTAATTAATTGAGAAATAACTTCTAATTATGTGTATATTCTTAGATTTGATAGCTTGATGATATATTATAGACAAAGTTAGAAAAATACGTAGGAATTAAGTCTTATTTTTATGAGCTCTCTGATTCTTCCCTTTCAACAAATATTGGCTCCTTTGTATTTTATAAGCTGTTAAATACTTTCTATGACCTAGTTAATAAAAAGTATGAACAGATGATAATAGTTTATTAGAAATTCATTCATATATTTTCATTGTTCAGTAGAGTTTTTCCATTTTAAATTATGATGCACCAAAAATTTATAAGGATTATCTTAAATAGAACTCAAACTCCTTTTAATGAATACTTATTTATAAAGACAATTTCTAGACTGATTTTTATAGCATTATAAATTTTGTGAAATTATTTGTTACAAATGTGCTGATTTATATCACCATTAACTTGGGTGCTTCTTTTTTTCTTTAGTGTTTTAATAGCTCAAATTTATATTTTTAATGACATTGTTTGTATCATAATCCAAATACTTTTTTTCCTTTAAACAAATATATTCCAACTTTGCTTCTTACATACTAAGTAAATATCTCATGGATGTTTTAGCAATAGCATGTCTATTAAAAATATACTCTATTAAATTTAATCTCTTATGTACTATGTGAAAACATCACTTGTCAGTAAAAGCTGATGCCTGTTAGCAGAGGAGGGAAGTAAAAGATGGGAGTTCTGGTAAAGAGATTGGAATCCCAGGAGATAAACAAAGGCAGGAGATTCACCACCAGGACTTTGAGGAAGTAAGATGGATGGAACTGAGAAGAGAGAACCAGCCTTGTGGCAGACAGATTTAAAGGGGCTAAATAAGTTACGAGTTAGTAGCAGAGCAAGCCTAGAAGACAGCCAAAAGTGTTCATAAGAAATAAGCTTCTGAGTTACTATTAGAGAACAGGACAGTGGTGGTTACAAATAGCACTCAACCGTGAACTAAAAATCCTATCTTGGGTCTGAGAAGAGTTTTGGATGGAAGGCTGGAACAAACTCTCTGGGAACAGCTTTAAGAGGAAGAGGCCAATGGGGAAGTCTGTTCCTTTGGAATTGCTGCTGTTTCTGCCCCAGAGTAGGAGAGCAAACCAGAGCCTTAGTGCACATCTCAGGAGCAGCAGAGGGAAAGCCAAGCCCAAAATGGCAAGGCAAGTCCTCCTGCATGAAAGCCTGTGCCCATCTAGAGTGGGGTGGAGAGGGAGACCAACCCAAAGGGGACAAAACCATGGACTAGTATCTAACATGGCATGCTGTACTAGCCAAATATCAGTGAGAACATTTAGACACCAGCTCCAGACATGTGGAAATGGTAGGAAATTCTTAAAATTCAACAGATTTGGTCATATACTTGATAAGTTCCTAAAAAGAGAGTTAGAGAGAAAAAAAACTATTTTCCATACTTAAAATGAAGACATCATGAATTTTTCAGGTAAACTGATGGAACTATAAAATAGCATCCTGAATGAGGCAACTCAGACTCAAAAGGACGTACATGGTATGTACTGTCTTATAAGCCAAAATGTTCAGACTATCCATAGTACAATTCACAGACCATATGGTGCTTAACAAAAAAGGAAGGCAAGTATGGATACCTCAACCCCTCTTAGAGGCAGAACAAAATAATCACAAGAGGCAGAGGAAGGTATGGACCTGGTAGGAGAGTGGAGGGGGAGAGAAAAGGGGAGTAGGATCAAGTATGGTGGGGAGACAGGAGAGAGGCCCAGAGGACAAGGAGAATGAATAGAAATATGGGGCAGTAGGGATTGGGGGGAGGGGAAACCTCTAGAAAGTTCCAGATACTGGGGATGTTAGAGGCTCCCAGGCCCAATGGAGATGACCTTAGCTGAAATGCCCAACAGTGGGGAAATAGAAACTACAGAGATCACCTCCAGTAGACAGCTATACCCCCATTTGAGCCATGAGGCCATCCACCCATATTCAAAATCATTGACCCAGAATTGTTCTCATCTAAAGGAAATGCAGGGATAAATATGGAGCATTTTAATTTATATTATTTATTTATATAAATATTTATTTATATAATTAATTTTTTTCCAACTTGATAGAATGCAGTTTAGTTAAAACTAGAACAATGAGAGAGACTGGTGGGAGGGCTAAACTACAAACCCAAGTGAACCTACTGAGTTTAAGCAATACATCTCTGCCAGACATGCCACCTTACACAGGAAACAGCACTTAGAGTGTCTATGGGAAGTTAACATGCACCACCTACATCTAACCTACCTGGCTGGGAAGTACCATCCTGGCTCCTCTGTAAAAGTGAAAGAGCTCTAGTTCTAGCATCTAGGAACAGGCTCTTTTAAGGCAATTCAGACTTTGTAGACTGTTCCACATAGTAGAAGATGCCGTAGCATTTTCTGTTAATAAGGTAACTAAATACGATCAAATGCCAGAAATGGTTAAAGAATCGATTTTCTGGACTGCAGAGTTAACCCCTTTTAGTGACTAGGGTGAGAAACATTTGACCTCAGTTTCACCTAAAGAGTCAGGGCGCAAGGTCCTGTGTGGTCTGCAAAACTCAAATGATGAGATGAGAAAACAAAAATGAAATTATAGAAAAAACTCAAAAGGAAAGTAATATGAAGAAATTTAAAATTATCTTAAAAAATACTCTATTAGAGTTACATGGTTCATGAGGACTGGACATTGTAACACATCCATTAGTATCTGTAATAATTAGGTTTGAATAGCCCATTCTTGTTGAGTCCCAGATTCTTGACTTGATTATCTATATGCTCTGTCAGGTAGGCATCAAATGATGGCAGGTGCAAGCTGGCAACATACTCATCCATTTTCTTATGAAGCAAGTACACTAAAGGATAGGTCATCCAGAGACCATCCCAACTTGGAATCCATTTCCATGAACAAGCACCAAATCCTGACACTTAGGCATTTTGTGCTTGTAGACAGGAGCCTAGTCTTTTAGAAGTTCTACCAGAAGCTGACTGATACAGATGCAGATACTTACAGCCAACCATTGCACTGAGGTAGGGGACACCTATGGAAGAGTAAGGGGAAGGACTAAAGACCTGAAGGGGATGGCAACTTCATAGGAAAAACAACAGTATCAACTAACCCAGATCCCTTAAGAGCACCCAGAATCTAAGCCACTAACCAAAGAGTGTACATGGGTTGGTACATGACCTACTGATACAGATGTTACAGAGGACTGCATTGTCTGGCCTCATTGGCAAAGGATAGGCTTAATCCTTGCTGTCTCAGGAAAGGGGGATGATAGAAGAGTGAGGTGGGAGTGGGGAAATGGGTAGGGGAGCACCATAAGAGAAGAAGGGTGAAGCAGTTGAAGAACTTGTGGAGGGGGGACCAGGAAGAGGGGCCACATTTCGAATGTAAATATATAAAAAACAAAAAAAAAAATGGAAAACATAATGACACTATATCTCTGGTCTAAATAATTTTGTTTTGCTTATCAACATATAAGTAATTATTTTCAGCAATAATTAATATTTTTCAATTAATGTATTTATTTACTTCTCCCAGTCGCTCCTCACAAGCTCTTCCCATAAACCCTCCCTTTCACATCTAAAAATGGGGAGATCCACCCTGGGTACCAGCCTACCCTGGCACCTCAAGTCACTGCAGCATTAGGCACATCTCCCACTGAGGCAAGACAGGCATACCAGTTATGGGAGTAGGATGAAAAGGAAGGTAGCATAGTAAAGGTAAGACCCACTCCAGTTGCTTGGGGACCTGCATGAATTGCAAGCTACACATCTCAGGGCTTATCGTGTCATCTTTTCAAATGTCATGGATGGAAATCTATATTACAGTTTAGATATAAAGTTCAAAAAAAATTATAAAATATGGTGTCTTTTTTACTGTTCAGACATAGAACAAAGAATCATCTTTAGCTAAGTTATATATGCTGTACTTTCCCTACATATGTGAATGCAGAATTGTATGCTACCTGTGAAAATGTATTGTTCATAAAACAGAAAAAGACAAGACATCAAAGAATAAAAGACAAAACATGAAGCCTAGGGGTTCAAACTTCAGAGGGCTTCAATTGCTGTTTCCTCAATAATCTCTATCCAGAACACTTCTGTATGGCTAGCTAGAACATTTAGCATCACAGACTGTTGCTGCCAGGACCTCAGTTAAGTTCTGCACTTTAATATGACACAGAGATTGGACAGCAAATGTTATAGCTAGCCTTCTTAAAACTGACCAATATCTCAATTTTCTTAGGGATCCCCGAAGAACACCATCCCCAGATAGCAGGAAGAAATTTTAACAGAATTATTCCCTGTTCCCAGAAATTGAATGAGTAGTTTTATTTGGTAGGTGATGAATGTTGTCCTCATTTTAGGGGAGTTGGTTGGAAGTTGTTGATGGTCTTGGGTAAAGAGGAAACAAAACAAAGGAGGCTAGATTGAGAAATTTCTGTCCCTCTTTCCCTTTCTTTCCTTTACCCTTCTCTCTCTCCTATCTCATGTCACAGGAAAGGGAAGGGAAAAAAGGCAGGTATAGGAATATTAGGGTAAAATGTTATAATGTACTTTTAGAAAAAACATCAACAAACCAAATTTTTACATTGTATGGATTTTGTACTTCGTTACATATTTAAGTTTATTTTTGCTATAAAATACTGTATATATATTTAAACTCTTGCTTAATTTTGTTGCATAGGAAAAGATATTTTTCATATACAACTCATTTTAAAAAAAGCAGTTTGAAGTTCTAGTCCTTTTGAAAGGTGCTACTGCCAACTGTTTAAGATGGTTAAGAAATGCAAATAAATAGTCAATCAAAGTTATGGTCAGGTCAGATGTAGTTTAGTTAATTACAGAAATATGTTTCCTGGTTGAACAGATAATAAATAGCTATAATGAGCAATGTTGGCCCATGTGGATACATTACAGATAGATAGATTATTTCCAAATACCTCCATGGTCTACAAATATGGCATTTAAAGATTTTCTTTTCCCAAGACAGTATTTCTCCATGTATCCCTGGCTGTCCTGGAACTCATCCTGTAGACCAGGCTGACCTCAAACTCAGAAATTCACCTACCTCTGCTTTCCAAGTGCTGGGATTAAAGGTGTGCACCAACACTGCCTGGATAAAGATTTTCTTAACTTAAATTATTCGTAATAGTGAGACATGTCTGCTCATAGCAAAAGCCCCATTCATCTTCAAAAAAGCTAATGAGTATCAAAGACTCTCTATAAGGAGTTTGCTTCAAATGTTGCAAGCAGGCACTGAGGAAGAAACTCTCCTTGCTTCACCTGTGGAGAGTATGTTGTCCAAAATGGACAAACAGGACACAAGGAAGTTAACTGTTGAGCTTTGTCAAGACAAGGAAGGCAGTCCTTCATAATTTTTCTGGTTTACAGAAAAGTCTGACAGATTATTCTCAACCAACATGTCAAAGAATATACTCCAATGACTCTGAGAAACCTTTGGTGACTGTCAAGGTAACCAGCCACCTGTCATTTCTAGTTTCCATGCTGCTTGCTCTTCACTTCCTGTTTATTTGGTAATTTGTATCCTTCTCAGGTCTATGTTGTGGTTGATGACTAGAAAGATACAGTCTCACAATTAAGCTTAAATGGTTTACCATTTTAAAAAAATGTTTTAAAGTCTAAAAAATATGTTTAAGTTGGACATACAAATTATGACAGCAAGTGTTTTAGGACCAAATTTTGCATCTACCAAGATAGGAGAGTTAGTGAATGGAGTACTTTTTAAGGTTGCAAAATACATATGAACTGTAAATGTAATTCTTACATGAAAAAATTCTCTTAGTCTGTAGGTTACCGATTTATCTTATTGACAGTGAGTTTGAACATGCTCTATAAAATGGGTAACACAAATTGGACTTTTGTTTTTTTACCTTTTTCTTTTTGTTTATTGGGCAATAGAGGTAGATCCCAAGGCTAGAGTTACCAGGACAACAGGGAAGTAAGTGTTCTTAGGATTCATGACATGAAGTTTCCAAATAATCAATATAAGTATTATGAAAAAGATCTGAGAGTATCTAATCTTCAATTTCACAGGGCAAGCAGTCTTTGTAAAAATGTGACATAATACTGACCATTAAACTACATTTTGGGGCTGGCGAGATGGCTCAGCAGTTAAGAGTGCTGACTGCTCTTCCAAAGGTTCTGAGTTCAAATCCCAGCAACCACATGGTGGCTCACAACTACCCACAATGAGATCTGATGCCCTCTTCTGGTGTGTCTGAAGACAGCTACAGTGTACTTACATATAATCAATAAATAAATCTTTGGGGCTGGTGAGATGGCTCAGTGGGTAAAAGCACTGACTGCTCTTGTAAAGGTCCTGAGTTCAGATCCCAGCAACCACATGGTGGCTCACAACCACCCGTAATGAGATCTGACGCCCTCTTCTGGTGCTGTCTGAGACAGCTACAGTGAATTACGCCAGAGAGAGCAGGGCCAGAGCGAGTGGAGCTGGCAGAGGTCCTGAGTTCAGTTCCCAGCAGCCACACATATGATGGCTCATGGCCATCTGTACAGCTACAGTGTACTCATACACATAAAATAAATAAAGTAAACTACATTTTGTATAGGGAAGCATTTGAATGTTTTTATTCTCTAAAATATATATTGTTGGTTTAAGTTGGTGGATATAAAAAGCATGGAATCTTGGCATATCATACTGAGAAAGAATGCTGAGCTGTGCTCGTAGCATCATTATCAAAAAAAAAAAAAAAAAAAAAACCAACAAAAAAAAAACCCTTTCGCTTTTCCAAGGATAGATGTGAAATATTTATCAACTTTATGCATAATGCTGGATAATGCTGGATATTCACCGCATGAGCTGAAGGAAAAATCTGTCAGATAGGAAGAGGTGCTGTTCAATACTGACAAAATTTTGTAACACAGTAGAGTTTCTCTCCATATCCTGTTACTACAAATGTGAAATTTTGAGGTCAGAATATTAATATACTGATAGAATAGATTACTACTTCTTGAAAATGTTAAAATATTAATTTCAGAAACACTATGATAAGGATGTCAATAATTTTTAACATATGAATCAATATTCTGTAGTACAACCAGAGAGATATGAATCAATACATATTAGTTTAATGTCAAAGTTAGACAGGGAGTTTTAAAATAGGAAATTGCTTTCTGAGTAGAAAATAAAATGACATTTTCTTAAAGTGGAAGGTCCCTTTAGAGGCTAAGTTATCTCCTACTAATTTTTTTTATTTTATCTTATTTTTTAGATTTACCATATTTACAGACTTATGTGTTGCTATTTAAAGTCTGTGGTCTTGTTTATCTATGTGTGACATTCAAATTACAGATTTTGCATTTTATTTAATGTTGGACATTACCATAGTTTTCCTTCCTCTTATAAAATATATGGTTGTGTATTGAATTAGTTGTGTTGATTATGAAATAGTAAGTTTACTGGTTCTATGAACTTATTTTCTGAAGAGATAATTTCCACTATTCATTATCATGAATTCCAATTTATAATCAGGATATGCCATAAATTCTTAGGCAAACTTTTACCAATTACTTTCAAAACAATAAAAATTCAGTCAGTGCTTAAGTTAGAGTGAATTTACTTGGCAACATTTGTGTTATCTTTTTTGTAATAACTACCAAACTGTACAAAGCAGGACTTATGTCAATATTTAAAAGAACAATCATCCTGTATATAGAATTAGATGAGGTACGTAAAGAGGAGCATTGTGGTAATTTTCTATTTCTTCCCCAAATTTCCTAGAACTCAGTTGCTCCCATTCCACAGCTGCTTTAAAACGTCTTTTTTAAAGTACCATAAAGCCGGGCAGTGGTGGCACACACCTTTAATCCCAGCACTTGGGAGGCAGAAGCAGTCAGATTCCTGAGTTCAAGGGCAGCCTGGTCTACAGAGTGAGTTCCAGGACAGCCAGAGCTACACAGAGAAACCTTGTCTTGAAAAAAATCAAAACCCTGTGGAGGCTTTATGTCCCAGTGTAGGGGAATGCCAGGTCCAGGAAGCAGGAGAGGGTGGGTTGGTGAGCAGGGGGAAGCAGGAGGGAATAGGGGAAGGGGAAGCCCAGAAAATAGAGAACATTTGAAATGTAAATAAAGAAAATATCTAATTAGAAAGAAAAGAAAAGAAAAGAAAGGTATGTTAAAATTAGGTTACTCCGTCAGTGATGAACCCTTGCTCCCATGTAAAAGTTGAGAGAAAATGTCATCATGTTTATAGTATAGTGAAGTACACATACTCCCTGAAGTGGATTCTATATCTATATCCAACTCTATCAGCATTTTCTAACTTTCTCTATCTATATCTTCTACCTTAATCTCTCTCTGTATATAAATATATACATACATATATAAATATATATACATATATATAAAATCTTTACGTATATATTATATATACTATATATAAATTCTCTCTCTAATATATATATATTATTTATATTATATATTATTATTTATATTATATTATATATATATATATGAAATATTTATGAATGGCCATGAATCAAAGATGATGCTTCTTTGCTTCCAGAAGCTACTTCAGGTAGGTTGTTTTGCCTACCTGGAGCACTGTCAATAAATACAAAATTAAAGTTCATACTTGTAGCTAGGGGCCAAATACTGTGGGAAGTTAGTGAAGAAGGAATTGGACAGAGTGAATGTTTTTCCATAAACCAGGAAGAGCTTAAGCATATTTTTGCAAAAGTTATGCAGCATTTTCATGTTTGTTTGATCAAGGTCAATGTTAGTCATTATTTAGGGAGTTAGACAAAAATGATAAAAGAAAATTAGCAATAGTTTCTATAAAAATTTTGCTTTTATTTCTGAGAGTTGTTCATGGCTTTTAGCCAGACCAAGTCCATATATATCCATAAAGATCTTTAAACAATATAACAAGTTGTAAATAATATCTATTTTCCATTTTTAAGATTTGCACTCAGCATCTTAAAACTGAAAGATACTATGTAAAGTAAGGCAAAATTTGACTATTTTTCATGACTAAATATATAGAATGGCAAAAACATTTGGGTAAATATATAATTAACATGTTTTGCAATTGTTTTGTGTCATTACTTCTGTATTATCATTTTGTTTGGAAATAGATGATTATAGTCAAATTTCTAACATAGTTTTAGATGAGAAAGTAGGAATAGAATGACATAATCACTTAAAAATATAATTAGTTATTGGAAGGAGTATATATTTATTCATAAAATATATTAAATGAAATGCATATGTATATATTTTCCAAAAGACATGTTAATTATAAATTATTCACCATATATCTTAACATTAAAAGGCAAATGCAAATTAATATCAATAATCATGAAACAGAATTTTATTCAGAAATTATAAAGAAACATTTTAAGTTTTCAAAAATACATTCAAATATTCAAATAAAACTTGTAATCACACAATATGTTGCCAGTTTAATAAATTAGTATCTTATTAATAATGCTAATTATTTTTAGACTATATACATATGCATAGTATTGTGGGACTCCGAACAGTGAGAGCTGGTGTGTGTCTGAGTCTTTTCCCTGCTAGTAGAACTCTTTTTCCTACTTGTCGCTTTGTCCAGCATTCATTTGAGGGCCTTGGCCTTGTCTTATTATATCTCATTTTGTCATATTGGTTTTTGCCTCTTGAGAAAAGGGAAAGAGAAGAGAAATGGACCTGGGGAGAAAGGAGTTTGGAATGGGGATCACGGGAGGAGTGGAAGGAGAGAAAACTGTATTGTATGAGATAAGAATCCATTTTCAGGGGCAGCAGATATGTCTCAGCAGTTAAGAGCACAGACTGGTCTTCCGAAGGTCCTGAGTTCAAATCCCAGCAACCACATGGTGGCTCACAACCATCCGTCATGAGATCTGATGCTCAGTTCTGGAGTGTCTGAAGACAGCTACAGTGTACTTACATATAATAAATAAATAAATTTTTTAAAAATTAATCTATTTTCACTTTTTTAAAAGGATATATTTTGATGATTAAAGTTGTTACTTAGTCTTTTTATATGCCATTGTTGAAGTTTGTTCACTAATTCTGAACTCATAAAATGGATCACCTGGAGAAAGTGTCAAATGGAAATTTACATTTAGATATTGAGTGGGGAGTGGAATATTTTATTAAGCAAAAGTATGTTACATTTATGCTGTATAAAAAAGATTTGACAACTTAATTAAACTTTTCTCTTACTGAAATACTTGCTGCATGAAAATATTATCTAAAATTTAGGTGTTCATTTTTTGACTTTGACACTGTATGACTTAGACACTGGAAACAGAATGTGCAAACTTCCAAAGACATTGTGGTGATTTTCTTTTTTTGGTTGGAAGGTACAAAACAAAGGAGGTGACAAGTGTCTCCTTGAGTTTTGAGTAATTCTAGGATCACATTTTTCACTTACAATTCTTGTGTAGACACTGAGGAGGAATTTTTGAGTAAATGAGCCATGCATTCTTCTTGATATCTTGGCTATATTTAATTTTTATTGCCCATTTGTTTTGTGTGAAATGAAAGCTGCATATTAGGAATTCTGTTCACTACATTTTAAAGTGGACTCCTGTGGATATTTTCTCCATTTTTAATGCCATCTCCTCTTTACAGGAGTGGAGAACTGAAGATGAAACTCAAAGTTCCTGCTCTCCAGATCACTAAGACCCGTGCAAAGGTAAATAACCTCACACGGTTTCCCTAGATGTGGTTAAGTAGGAGTAGAGATTCACCTCATTTGAATATAATTATGGGACAAAATAGATTTCTTAACTATGTCCTCTCAGACCAAACAAATTCTATAATATAGATGCATACTTTGCAATTTCTATCTTCTTTTAGACTTCTTGTGACATCTTTATTAATATGTGGGCTCAGAATTAAACTAGAACTGGAAATAGAACTAGAATTCTTTTTTGTTGTTGCTGTTTTTGTTTTTTCAAGACAGGGTTTCTCTGTGTAGCCCTGGCTGTCCTGGAACTCACTTTGTAGACCAGGCTGACCTCAAACTCAGAAATCTGCCTGCCTCTGCCTCCCAAGTGCTGGGATTAAAGGCATGTACCACTACTGCCCTGCTAGAACTGGAATTCTTTTTTCTTTTTTAAAGGATTCCTTTATAATTTTTTTTGTTTTTGTTTTTTTTTCTTTTGTTTTTGTTTTTGCTTTGTTTTATTTTGCTTTGCTTTTGAGACAGGGTTTTTCTGTGTAGCCCTGGCTGTGCTGGAACTCATTCTGTAGACCTGGCTGGCCTTGAACTCAGAAGTCCACCTGTCTCTGCCTCTCTAGTGCTGAGATTAAAGGCATGTGCCACCACTGCCCTACTTTAGAACTGTAATTCTTAAAACAAAAGATTTGAGTAGCTCAGAAGTGTGTTAATTTACAAAAGATATGACAATAACCATTTTGAATATTCTATTAAAAAGTAAACTGTAGTAGATGCACTGTTCTTGGGCACCCAATGAATAACTATGTTCTCCTCTTCTTGTTTAGAGGCAGTTCCTCTGTGTTCTTTATAATGAAGAGAATGTTGCAAAAGTTGAATAATCAACCATGTTATGCTGTGGTATGACAAAAGTGAAATGATTCACCATCATATCTATCATCTTTATCATTATCTTATGAAGAATTAATATTCTTTTAAAGGTTTTATCATAAATATTTATAAGAGTTTGATAAGGTAGGTGGCAATGAAATTCTGGCAATGACTCCTGAAAATGCTTTGTATGTCTTTTCATGCTTTCTTTCTATATGGCAATGTTCAAATGGCTTTGCAACATGTCACATTAGCCAGGATAACTTATGTTCCCAACAACTCTTTCTTTGTATTTACAGGTTATATTAAGTATCTAACTCTCTGTGTCTCTCTTTGTGTCTCTTTCTGTATCTTTCTCTCTGTCTCTGTCTTTCTGTCTATGTCTCTGTCTCTGTCTCTCTTTCTGTGTCTTTCTTTCTCTCTCCTTCTCTCTGTCTCTCTCTGTCTCTCTTTCCACATAGTATTGGTGACAGTCAAAAAACATTCAAAATATTATTAATAACATTGCCATTCAGAAGTTCAGAAATGACTAGCATCTTCACATACACACACACACACATACACACACACACGCACACGCACACGCACACACATGCACACACATACATACACACTGTGTCTTTGTTGACTTTCCTTTCAGAGAGGCAAATGCTCCAGCTTCCTTTGCTACTTTTTACCCTTTTTATGCTTCCTGTATTTACTGGTAATGTCTACAAGTAGGTACTGACCTGTCCTTACTTCCTGTTTCTGACTAAGACTGCATTGACCTTTCTATTATATTTTCAGTAGGAATACTGAAATCAAAAATAGTCCAGTGAGAGCACCATAGCATTAATCCCAGCCATGTATTCTCAAATTATGTCTTGGCTGGTGTTTTCCTACTTGTTTTCTTCACACTGAGTCTATTAACTGCAACACAGTTGCCCTCACCAGGGCTGTCTCATTCCATAGTATTGAGACTGCACCTTCTATCTTAGCATGTAATGGTGGCATTGAGTTTGTCCAGTGGCCCAGTAATTGCTATCATATCAGTATATCATAAATATTGACTTTATTTTCTTGCAACTGAGAAGTCCTTAGAGTAATAAATAAATCTTTTAAATTGAAAAATGTTTTTAAAAAACTACCCAATCATTCTGCAAACCTGTGTCCTTTGAGTGCATTTTGGATAAGGAATAACACCTAAGCACTGTATGATTATGGAGCTGGCTCTTTGCCTTCATTATCTTTCATTATGCCTAATTTCTTGGGCCCTATTTTCTCTGTCACTTAATGTATGTTTTTCATATTCAATTTTGCATTCTTTTTTTTCTCTCTGAAAAATTTGTAAACTTTGCTTAGTCCTTTGATATAAAACAGTTGGATTAATCTTATTTTGGATTCTCATAAACTTCAAATTTCACATTTTTACTATCCTGTAAAAAATAAAAAGAATCGTAATTTCCAACTGTTTCCATACAGATGAATTGTAACATATCTTTAATTCAAATCAAGTCAACCATGTGAACAGTGAGGTACTGGCTTTAAGACTACAAAGGGAACTGAGGTGAATTTTCAAGTTCAGTGATAGTATTCATGACGTCATTGATAGATGGACATCCTATGGACATACCAGCATTCATCCTCGACCAGGTCTGGCACTGGATTAAGATCACAGTAAAAACAGGTAATACACTTTAGAAGTACATCTTATTATTGGTATAAAAGTGTTGACATTAGGTAGGTTAAACATAGTACAAAATTCAAAATTAAAAAAAAAAAGTAAAACAGTTTATCTTCCTTCATTTGAGTGATTGTTGTATGACATCTCCTGTTGAAATATGAATAAACACCTATTTTTCCATATAGGCCATTAATAAAATAACTAGACAATAATTCTTCGCAATTGTATCTTAGATAACAAGTAAATTTACTGGAATTACTTGTAGCAATATAGGAGAAGGATTACTAACAAGATTATGGATGACTCTCAAGTAGGCACATCACTGAAAATCTCCTATATGGATTCTGACAGAAAGATCCCCTTTGTTGGAGTTCTCTATACACCTTTTGAGCAGTGTCTATTGTAGAGCTTCTCTCTCAACAGGAATTATATACTGCTTTTACAAATTTGCCAACCCATCTGTTGGAAATTACTTTTTCAGGATTCCAGATTTTACAGAAAGCCAGCTGAAACAACTAACTTTGTGGGACTGAGAAACTACTAGAATTCTAGACTTTCTAGTCACAGTTGCTCATTGTTGGGTTAAAGTGTAGACTATGTCATTAAGTAAATTCTCTTAATACATAGAGACATTCCAAAAGTTCTCTGATTTAAGAGAACCCTGACTAAGACAGTCCCTCTGTACACTCAGATATGTCTCTCTAGTTCTCTCTCTATTTCTTTATGTCTCTCAGTCTCACTGTCTGTCTGTCTGTCTGTCTCTCTCTATTTCTTTGTCTCTGTCTCTCTGTCTTGGTCTCTCTCATGACTCCACTCTTAGTAGGCCTTTTTGCCCTACCCTCCCTCCCAATAAACCTATTGCATTAGATCTATTGAATGGTGTGATCTATAAAGAATAACTTGGTGTGAACCTGCCAAGGTAATTTCTCTGCCTTATTCTAAAGGTATATCTGTATGCACATATATTTCATTTTGTTTATCTGAGGAATTTTTATAACAGTAAAATATCATGATGAACGAATCTCAAATTTCAACTTGGAGATTTCATTTTCTCTTCTATTGTTTTAAGGATGAAAGATAGAGGAAGAAATATGAAGAGACTTAGAAACATAAATGAAACCATTTTTGAAACCTGAAACTATGTTGAAACTATGTCATATTGTTTTAAAATAATTTTTTGACAAAATGAATGTAAATATTTGCAAAATATTTACAGAAACCGTGAACAGAACATATTTTTTGGCTGTAAGAAAAATAAAAACATTTATGTTAAAATGTATAATAATTACCAAATATTATACATATGAAAACTGTAATAAGCCATGCAGTAACATACCCAATGAGAAATGAGTTTAAAAACTTGAAATTTGAAAGTGGCCCCTAGCATGATGAAGCCATGTTCCCAAAATACAGAGTTCAGATCTTTCCTCTGATATGCATCCTCAAGAAAACTTTGAGATTGGTATCAGTGTGATGCTGAATAGCCATACCTTTGCTGAGTTAACACATGACTATCTGTGAACACTAGTCACTTGTCCAGTCTCTTAAAGACCTTTTCAACCTCAACAAGTGACATCTTTCCAGACTGCTACAGCTGAAGGTTGTTAAAGCTTCCACAATGTCCTAACTAGAAGACATTCCCCAGTGGAACCCTGCAGTGTTCATGCCCAATATCTCTGTTTGGTGAGATATCAGATTAACGTAATCCTTATAATAACATGTCATTGTAAGGAATCTTTGTGTGAATAAATCAAGAATATTTGAATCTTGTCTATGTGGGATCCTAATTGGTGATCATAAAACAGGTCTCAGCTGTTATTTTCACAGAGAGGAATAAAGAACACTGAAAGGTACTTTAAAACAAACACATGGAAGTCTCAACACTAACTTAAACTAGTTGTCGAGCCAATTTTAGTAAGATTTTTATTGATTATTTGGGAAATTCACATAAGTTCCCCTATTATACTCACTTCTTAATATTCCCAGGTCCATCAATCTCCCTGAAGAAAAAGAAGAAGAGAAAGAGGAGGAGGAGGAAGAGGAGGAAGAGGAGGAGGAGGAGGAGAAAAAGGAGGAGAAGGAAGAAGAGGAGGAAAATTAAATATATACCAATTCAAATATGTGTTGTCAATGTATCAGCAGAGCATGGTCAAACTCCCAGTTCCCAGCCCCTTAATGAAAACTGAGCACTTTCCACTCCCTTCCCAACAAGAAACCATCATCTTTGAAGACCTACACTTGAGCATCCTAATCCCATTTTTTAATAGTTTAATTCATTTATTGAAACTGTCCCTCAGTTTCACGAACTGGGTTCTGTCTCGAAGGGAGGGGATTAAGGGGAACCTGAAACACAGAGTTCAAGAACAAAAGGACCCGAAGCCAAGTTGAGGGTTTCCAATCAAGGCTTACTTCTTTACTTTTGGGTTTCAGCATTTATACATTAGAGCCAAACTGGATCTCTAGGTTACAATGACATTTGCATAACATAAACATTGAGAAGTCAGGGAAGAGTCAGGAGGGAGTCACAAGGGAGTCACTAAAGGCTCAGATGTCTGCAGATGTCCTCAGGCAATAGGCATTGTCACAGGCAACTTCTTTCAGAGACAAGCCTATAGTCTGCAGAAGGTCTTAATTCCCTAGGTGACCGCCTCCTCAAGTGGAAGCTGCCAAAGGCCTGAGGCTGAACTGGACACGTGAGGCAACAATTTATATTTCAAATTATATTCCCCTTCCTGGTTAATCTTCCACATACCCCTATCCCATTCCCACCTCACCCCTTCCCTTTGCATCAATGAGGGTGATCCTCTATCTACACACCCACTCCCACTTCACTCTGGCATCCCCCTTTTGCTGGGGCATCCTGCCTCCACAGGACTAAGGGCCTCCCTTCCCATTGATGTCATCCTTTGCTACATATGTATCTGGAGTCATGGATCCCTTCATGTATCCTCTTTGGTTCTACGAGCACCTGACCAATACAGATGCAGATACTCACAGCCAACTATTGGACTGAGCCCAGGGACCACAGCAGAAGAGCTAGGGGAAGGACTGAAGGAGTTGAAGGGGATTTCAACCCCATAGGAAGAATAATAACTAGCCAGACCAGGCAGTGCTCCCAGAGACTAAACCACGAATCTTATCCCTACTCTACTCCCATAGTTTCTTATCTAGACTGTTTCCTTTGGCAATGGACTGGTATAGGGAAGAGTATGTCACAGACTCCTTCTGTCTCTCACTCACAACTATTAGCTCAAAGTCATCAATACCCCTGCAAATGAAGCTTCCTTGCCCTTTACAGTTCGTAACAGACGAATCATGGAATCCTCTTGGTTTCTGGTGACTGTCAGAGCTATGAACATCCATGTGGATTCTGTTGGCAGCATGGATTTGGACCTCAGCATGGTCTCTAGTAGTCATAGTTATTGTGTTTATTCATAAAAATATTCTTTTGAAACAGAGGAATTAAAACAGCATTCTTATTAAAAAAAACACCCAAGTTCATATGTATAATCAATTAAACATTACATGTGTGTGTGTTTATGTATGTGCATTTGTGTGTTTCATATATCCTAAAAGAGAAGATCAAACATTTACAGGCATGTTGGCCAGAAATGGAAAATATATTTCAGAACTCTAATACTAGTTTTACTGATTCAAAATTCAATTTTCTCCTGTTTTCAGGTTTTCTTACTTAAATCTACATTTTCTTTCAAAAATTTAAGAAGCAGTAAATTAAAGTCATTGTTCCAAAAGCTCTGAAGGGGATTTTGGTATGTGCAGGTGAAAATCAATACAATTTCAACTTTATTGTTTTAACAAAATATAAATTGAAATATACACCACAACCATCTTCTCATGAAATGTGGAATTTGTTCATTTGTTTGGTTTTTTGTTTGTTTGTTTGTTCTATTACCTTTATTTTTTTAAAGTCCAGTCCTTATTCCCTCCGGGTCTTCCCTTCCACAGTTCCTCATCCTATTCCACCTCTACCCTGTCTCCAAAAGGATGCCTCCACCCTAACCTCACCCCTGCCAGGCTTCCCCACTCCTTGGTGTCTCAAGTCTCCCAAGGATACACAAGTCTTCTCTCACTGGGGCCAGACAAGGCATTACTCTGATGTATTTATTTTAGCAACCTAGGTCCTGCTGGTGTATGCTGCTTGGTTGTAGGCTCAGTATCTGAGAGATCTCAGGGGTTCAGGTTAGTTGAGAATGGGGTTATCCTCCTCCTCAGCTTCTTCCAGTGTTCCCTAATTCAGTCTTGGGGGTCCCTGACTTCGATCTGTTGGTTCCTTGTAAGTATCTCCCTCTGTCTCAGTCAGCTGCTTGATGGGCCTCTTGGGGAACAGCCATGCTAGTCTCCTGGCTGTAAGCAACCATAGCACCAATAATAGTGTCCGGACTTGGAGCCTGCCCTTGAGATGGGTCCCAAGTTGGGCCTGTCACTGGGCATCCTTTTTCAGTTTTGAGTTTAAGCTTTATAGAAGGATCTGAAGATTTTTGAATGTCCTCAGTTTCTGTTTTTATGTTTCCCTTTTCATTTCTGACCTTGTTAATTTGAATACTGTCTCTGTGTCTTATAGTTAGTTTGGATAAGGGTTTATCTGTCTTATTTATTTTCTCAAAGAACCAGTTTTTGGTCTTGTTGATTCTACATCTCTTGGTGTTTTTTTGTTTGTTTGTTTTTTTTTTTTTTTAGAGCTTTCAGGTATGCTGTTAAGTTGCTAGTATAGGATCTCTCCAGTTTCTTCTTTAGGAGGGTGTTTAGTGCCATGAATTTTCCTCTTAGCACTACTTTCATTGTGTCCCATAAGATTGAATATGCTGTGCAAATATTTTCATAGAATTCCAGGAACTCCTTAATTTCTTTATTTCTTCCATGACCAAATAGAGAGGTGTTAAGTTTCCATGGGAATCTGTTTTTTTGTTTTGTTTTGTTTTGTTTTGTTTTGTTTTTGTTATTGAAGTCTAGCATTAGGTTGTGGTGATCTGATAGGATGCATGTGATTATTTCAATCTTCTTCTATCTGTTGAAACCTGCTTTCTGAATGATTATATGGTGCTGAGAAGAAGGTATATTCTTTTGTTTTAGGGTGAACTGTTCTACAGATATCTGTTAACTCCATTTGGTTCATAACCTCTATTAGCTTCACTGTGTCTCTGTTTAGTTTCTGTTTCATTTATATGTCCATTGGTGAAAGTGGGATGTTGAAGTCTTCCACTATTATGGGGGTTTCAATGTGTTTTTTGTTTTTGTTTTTTTTATGAATCTAGGTACCCTTGCATTTGGGGCATACATATTCAGAATTGAAGCTTTCTCCTGATGTATTTTTTTCTTTGATGAATATGAAGTGTCCTTCTTCATCTCTCTTGAAAACTTTTGGTTGAAAGTCTATTTTATCAGATATTAGAATGGCAACTCCAGCTTGTTTCTTGAGACCATTTGCTTGGGAGCCTTTTTCAAGCCTTGTACTCTGGGGTAGTATTGTCTTTTTTATTGAAGTGTATTTCTTATATGCAAGAAAATGCTGGCTCCTGCTTGCTTATCCAATCTGTTATCTTATGTCTTCTTATTGGGAAATTGAGTCAATTGATATTGGGAGATATTAAAGACACCAAACCTCAAATGAAGTCTGAGTTAGGCAACCAAGGAGAAGGAAAAGGGTCCCAATAACAGTTGAAAATATTGGAGCCAAGCCCATTCCCACTGTTAGGAGTCCCACAAAAATACAAGTGTAAGAAATGTAACATGCAGAAGACCTAGCTTGAACCCATGCAGGCTCTATCTGTAATTATCATTTCAGTCTGTGTGAGCCTCTAAGAGCCCTGCTCAATTGTGTATTGACCTTATTCTTTTGGTGTTTTTCACTCCTCTGTTCTTAGAACTCTCTTCACCTTCTGAAAAATTCTCTGAGGGTAGGGACCACAGGAGATCTCCAGTTTGTGCTATCTCTACACCTCATGGTTGACTGTGCATCTCTGTATCTGCTCCCAGAAACTACCAGTGGTAGTCTCTTTAATGGTGAATCTATGACACATTAATCTATGTTTAGGTATCGTTTTACTGGATAGATAATTATTTGAATTACTTTTTCTATCATAAATCTCTGGGCTATCTAGCTTCCTTCACCTGGTCATCCAAACAGTATAGTGTGTCCTCTTCTGGACTCCTTCTTCTAGAGTGGGCCTAAAATGAAATTGTTAGTCATTGGTTGGTCACTCCCACAAGTTCTCTACCAGTTACTTATTGGAAAAGAATTTAAGTTGGGTGGCTAAGGAGGGGGATGTGGAAGGATGTAGAGAAGGGAGGGAATCTAATCAAAATATATTTAAGTGTAAAAATTGTTTTAAATAATTAGAAAATAAGAAAAAAGAATTAATACAAAATATAGAACTAAAAGTTATGAAACTCATTTTACTTAGAAAAGATTCAATGGAATTTAAAACAAATTAGGTTTCTTTAAATAAGGTTAGAAGGACATTTTATTGGACTTAGTGGAAAAAAGTAATTTTTCCTATAATTTTTCCCTGAGATTATATTTATACTGATTTAATACCTTAATCTCATATATTAGCAAATATCTCCAAATGTTTGGACATGAAACAGATTATTTAAAACTCAATGTAAAATATTAAAAGGAAATAATTAGATGTTTTATTATCAACATTGTATTTCAACATTTATCCTTTCCGTTGATAGCACTGAATGTTTTCTTTAAGCTTATAAAATCTGTTTTATGTATCTTAATTTAATTAATTAATTAAAAGTTCTGTAGATTACCTTATTTTTCCCCAACAGACATCTCCAATTTCTGTGTTTCTACGCTACTATAATTTATATGCTTAGGATAAAAAAAGGTTAGAATTACTATCAAAATTTGCTTAAACAACATATTTATATTTTTATTAATAACTGCTCTCTTACATAATGACTAAAAGAAACATGGAAAATGACTTATATATATATATATTATCTAATATCAACATTCAGTTATTCAATATAACATTTCATTCAACCAAGTCTGAACTTTTATCATCTTCAGGAGAAGAGCACCACATTATTGTAATTTGGCATTAATGAACACTAAACCAAATGGTAATTACCTCTAAAATGACAAAAAAAGTCTTAAAGGTTTTCCACCTTAATTACTTGCAAATATTTATATGTAATATGCAGATATATTCTTATTCATGGTATAGACATAATTACTTCAATATGAAACAAAAATTTCTTCCTCTTTTTAAAGCTACAGGTCATGCTTAATAATAAATAATTTTACAGGATTCTCAAGTTTATGTGATTACTTTATTAAATGGTTTTAAATCTTTATAAAATTATTTGAAATAATAATAAAGCTCCATCTTAATTCTAATTTCCCTGAAGAAGGTTGTGTTAAGATTCATGTGCCTAGCACTTTTTGTGCATGTGCTCCCAGGAGCAGATCATTTCCAGGTGCTGCCAGCCTCATGATTGTTCTAATAAATCCATGGTAAACCAAAAATAAAGTAACTCAGATATTGATTCTTATCAAACAATAAAGCTTGACAACACAATCATTGCTCAATATGTAGACTTGTTTTACTTATTTTACTCTTGAAAATTTGAAGATAATTATTTTGTTGTTTTTTAACAAATCTTTTCATGTTGTTATTAGTGTTTAAACATTTTTATCATATTTATGTATAGTATATGTGTGTGTGTTTGTGCATGTGTGTGTGTGTGTATGTGTACATGACTTGAGGCTAGAGATCAGTGCAAGGTGACATCCTCTATTGCTGTACTCTGTTTTTTTGTGACACATTTCTCAATGTGCCTGAGGTTCATTGTCAGGTAGACAGGATGGTCACCAAACAGTAGTGCTCTGACTAAATCCCCAACCCTCAGTGATGATCTTGCAGGCATGCCACAAGGACTCAACTTTTATAAATATAGTAGATTTGTGAATTTGTAAACCTATTAATGCTTTTGAAGTAAAAGTTAATTCTTGACAATGAAATTTTGATTTGGACTCAAGCCAGTAAAACTTATTATGATAGAATTAATCTATTTTCCCAATGAGGAAAAATTTCCCCAGAAACATAACTGTTATGTGAAGTTAGGAACTCAATTAGTTTCATCAAAAATCTCTTTTAATTGCTTTCACTTCCTACTCATCTTATGTCAATAAAACTTGTTTAAATTTAATCCACGATCTATATCTAAATTCATTAAACTACCTCTGTGTACATTTCTTCTATAATGAGTAAAATTCTAATAGCATACATTGAGTTTGTCTATGGACAGCTCTAATAAGTTCTACTTTTCATTGAACTTATTAATAACAACCATACCTACTGTTCATTCTAAAACTAATTGATTTATTTGGATTACATAAAAACTTAGTACAGATTTTGTGAATTTCCTGTGAAGAAAAAATATATAATGTTATCTACACATCATTTCTTGGAGAATAAACACTATCTCTCATCACCAATACATGGGAAAATGAGATAATTTTTAATACAAAAAAGACATATCTATTACAATATAAATGGAAATGTATTGATCATTTTCTATTTGGCCAAGATATATTAAATCATCAGTTTATACTCAGTGCTAGTTGGCTAGTATGATATATCACTGTACTAAATATTTTGAGAAAATGAATTTCAAATTCTCTATGACATTCTTTTTTTTTTTTTCATTTTTCTGCAGTACAAACGTGTTGGACAGAGAGTAACCTAGGGTTTCTATCATTCCTCAGGCATAGTTTATGTTATAGTTTTTAATGTTGTTTGTCTTTGAGACTTAATCTCTCATTAAATTGAAATTCACCAGGCTAGCTGACCAATGCGTTCCAGGGAATCATCTGCCTCAGCCTGCATATTACTGGGATTAAAAATGTGCCTCCATGCATCCATCTTTTTTTTAATGTGTTCATGGAGTCAAATTCAGGTCTTTGTGTGTGTAAAGTATGCATGTTACCAACTTGGCCATCTCTCCAATGTCTGTTTATTTCCATCTTCCATAAGAGAGCAAAGGAAAGCAATTTTCATGGGTAGTCATTAAAATTTCTCATCTTGAATTGCTTTGTATACGATAATAAATAAGGTGGCCATTCACTGCAGTTTTCTTGGCTAAATGGATTAAAATGTATGACTAAAATGACTGACTAACATGTGATTATATTTTGAGTCTCATTAAGGACAGAACTTGGCTATGTAAACTATTTGGAATATAATCACAACTATGTTATTGGTAAAGGTATTGAATGGCTGGAAGAAAGTCTTAGCATGATGATCTGTACCTTTTGTATTTTTGACACAATATCAGAGATGGTACAAATGATTATGGCAGAAGTACCAAAATCATATGGACCATAGCTTGTTTCAGATGCAATACATGTTTTGGATGCATAAATGAAAAATAGAGACTAATGGTCTTTGTGAAGCTTCTCTCTTTATCAACATTGGTGTGTTAAAATGTACTTAAATATCTGCTTTCACCATTGGTTTGAGCTTTGAAAATATGTAAAATTTGTAACATTTTTTAATCAACCTTACCCTAAAAAACATTTGTGTCTGTTATGCCAGGGACTTATTTTCTTGGAAACATAGGAAACAGCACTGATACTAAGAAATGTGAAATAACAGAATATTACTGATAATTATTTACAAAATAATATCTACATAATCAGAACATAGCATGTGCATACAGATAATTATATTTTTCTATACTAGTAACAGTTTTTCATATAGAATATATATAATTTTTCTTAAAATGAGTAAATTTTAATTTACTTACCATTTAGGCATCCAAGAGTCTATTATAGTAAATATATTTTATGTTTAGAGAAAAGTAATCACTTTGAAATTGAAAGCAATTATAAAAACTGCCATTCAGGTAGATAGTATATTTTATACTTGATTAAAGTATGTGTAACTTCAGCGGGACAGTGCTGGTGTACATCTTTAATCCCAGCACTTGGGAGGCAGAGACAGGCAGTTTCTGAGTTCGAGGCCAGCCTGGTCTACAGAGTTCCAGGGCAGCCAGAACTCTATACAGAGAAACCCTGTCTTGAAAAAACAAAACAAAACAAAACAAAACCCAAAAAGGTATCTTAAAAAAAAAAAGCTCTCTCTCTCTCTCCCTCCCTCCTCTCTTCCTGCTACTGCCCCCTCTCTCCCTCTTGATTAAACCTCTTACACATGGGAAAAAATATGTGTAACTTTTAAGTTTTGAATTGTTTCCATAAAATATCATCAATTTACTCTATGATGGTGATTTTTATTATAAGACACTATTAAACAACTGTGACAACAATGCTCATTTGCTGGTGTCTTTGTCTAGAACCTTGATAACACTGAAATAAGACCCTAGTTAGTCACCTTTTACTCAGAGCCTTATGGAACTATTATCAAACTACAATCAGAAAAATAAACAGTATTTAGTTGAAAAGAAGATCTGGAATATTAAACATGGATACCATTCAAAGCAACCTTGGGAAAAATTAATTATCACTTGAGCTGTGTAGATAAATGATATGTTTTAGCAGTATCTGGTTTCAGTTCTCAGCTTCCTGTTACAGACAGTGTTTTACAGAGAAGATTGCTCTTTGAATTTTTTGGGGCATTTCTTTTCACATTTTAGTTGTGCTGTTTCTACACTTTAGAGTGCAATTCTCCTGCTATAGAATATAGGTAAATTCACCAGTTCCTTAACCAACAGGATGAACTGGGAGGAATACTGGGCAAGGGAGCTTCTGACTCATTTGTTCAGACACATATTGGAATACTGTGTTGACTATGTTTTTAAATAAAAAGCAAATAGTATTAACCTGTGGCTTTCTTTCTCTGAGAAAGCCCGGAATTTATACTTGAAGAAGATCCAAGGATATGAAGGAGAGAGAGAGAGAGAGAGAGAGAGAGAGAGAGAGACAGACAGACAGAGACAGAGACATAGAGACAGAAACAGAGAGAGAGGAGAGAGAGAGAAAAACACTAGGAAACAAAAACAGCCATTTATTGTGGTTTAGTGTATAATGAGCTTAAAGATGATTCTTCATCTTGTTGTCCCAATATGAAATACTAAAAAAAAAATAAAAGCTATTGTTAACCAAATAAATATACCTAAACCTACAAGGATTTATCAAGCCACAGAAACTTGATACAATACACATACTACTCTTTTGTTTCCCTATGTCTAACAAAAAACATCTTGAGTATTCTCTCATTATAAGATAATTTTTCAAAATAACCCAGAACTCTGACATTTTCTTGTTAATAGCTGTTGTGGGAGGTCTAGCCTAATGTGTGTGGCAAGTGTTTCTGGGTTGTATGAGGAAGCATGCTGAGGAAGACATGAGTGGAAAGCTAATAAGCATCCTTCAACCATGGCTTCTGTTTCATGTCTTAATCTCAGGTTCCAATTTCAATTTCTTGTCTTGTCTTCCCTGGTTGATGGGCTGTAGCCTATAAGCAAAATAGACATTTCCTCTGATGTTGATTTTGGACATGAATTTCACATGAATCAACACAATTGAAACTTAACTAAGATAGAGAAAACTTGCTGAATTCTGTTAAAATTAAAACTCTCCTATGATAGATATATTCCAAAATACAGGTATATTTTCAATCTGTAGAGAATCTAAATTAGTTTAGAATGAACTATACAGTTTGTTCTTTGACATATACTTATAAAGCAAATACTGTTATAAACACATAGGATTAAAATTAACAGGATAGTAAAAAGTACATGGAGGTGTAATCTATGACAAACCTTGAAATTGTTTTCAAGTATAGAAATTTTTAATCTTTTAAATAGAAAAATGTATGACTTTTTCACTCATACAGTATTTATATGCTGTTCTGACTCTCTTTGCTTGTAAATAGGTGGTGTACATTAAAGGAATAATAATGGCTCATATGCTTTTTAAATCTCGTTTTATAATTGTTTCAACCCAAAATGTGTTGCATGATTAGAAATTCTGTAGTTAGTAGAGACACGTACTTACATAAAATTCTAATTATCCAGGCATGGATAAATGCTTACATCAAGTTACCTTTATAAACCTGTGCACTTAAATGCCATGGTATTTTTTCTCAGATTTCACAGTGATTAACACTGATCATTGAAATCAGTACTCATCTACCAATACTAGAATTTACTGTGCATTTATGTTAAAAATGATTGAACTTGATGAATACTTAAATGTTTATTTATAGAATGCTACACCTTCATTTCCTGAAATTTTGAGTGTAGCCAAATATGTTTTGTCCAAAACCATTAGAAATTTTCCAAAAATAAAAGAAAAACTAAAAATCTCAAACTTGTCTTTCTTTATCCGAGGTGTAAATATCACACCAAAGCCTTTGTCAGTCTTTTTTATTTAAGTGCATTTTAGAGACTATTGACTTGAGAAACGTAGATAGCAATTTTCATTTGAAAGCCATCCAACCTGAAACGAGCAATATCATTACAAACAACTAGAAGAATGAATTAATAACAGACCTTTGGAGTTTAGATTTGCCTTCACATACAAGATATTATAGTCATTAGTTTGTGTCTTTCTTCAATAAGCAGCTTAGACATAAATTTCTTCATATTTGTCAGATAGCCTTTAGAGACAAAAGTGATCAATATTGGCCTTCTTTTAAAGGAATGAAAAGACTTGAGCTTTTAAACAGTCAGAGAGAGGAGCATTTTTGAAATATATTCTGTGTTTACCTTTGGAAGATATTTTGCAGTATCTTCCAGGTTTGTTCAACCTTCAGAGGCAAATATTTGAAATTTTTAGAATATTTAATGATTTTTTTATACATGTATATAAGGAATAATTAAATATGATTTAGAATTTCCCAATGGTGCCATTAGACCGTAACATATTCTGAAAGACAACTTCTAACTTTTTAAATTAAAGGCAGGTTGTCAAAATATACCTCAGGCTGGGTAGGAGTCAGTCTCTGCCTCCATAGCGCTGGCATTAAGGGTGTGTGTCATCACGAATAGACCAAAACTCATGGTCCACCAGGCTGGCTTCAGGTCATGATCTTTATTCCTCAGCTCCCTGAATGCTGAGATTATAAGCTACATCTTTGTTTTTAAATGAAGAATTCCAGGTTGACATTCTTAGCACTATGTTAAGATAGCTCATCTTAACATCATTCTCTCACTAGTATAATTTTAGATAGAAGTCTGCTGTTGTGCTGGTTCTCTGCATGCTGCCTTGTTATTTTTTTTTTTTTTTGACTTTGTATTGAATTGTAGGACCTGCATGTGTCTTTTGTATGAGTGTATGCCGAGAGGAGCTAAGGGTTTCTGGTGACAAGATTTATTACCTAATAAAAATATTTTACATAACTTACATTAAAGCTCAGATGAAATTTCATTCATTTTCATCCTCCACAACCACATTAAAAATCTTTTACTGACAAGCTATCCACTACATTAATCTTACTGTTCTCATCAGAATTATATATCTTGAGGATAAAGCTTTGTCATATATTGGCAGGGTTTTTAGGTCCATATGTTTCCACATCAAGCATTTTGCCTATTGATATATTTCCCTGTGGATTAAATCATAGGCATTTAGTTATCTATTATTTTGAATAAAGTAAACATGATTTTAGTTATTTCAATGAATGTATAGGTGATTTGTAATCACACAATCTATTAATATCTGACTACCTTAGGACAATCATAAACTGCTTTTGAAGATATAAAAGAAATATCTATCACATAAGCAACTGGCAGAAGAGAAACCATGAAGGCTGTTTTCATAGGGCCAGGCTTATCTGTTGCACTCCAGATGTGCTTCCACGCAACCTCCCAAATTGTCAAAAAGGAAAAAAGACAAAAATCACTATATTTTTAAAAGACAGTGTTAAACATTAAAATATTATGGTCATTGTAACATGAAATAATTACTGTTGAATTACGGATATATTTTTAATTTTATTCTAAATCCTGAGAATTCATCAGTGAACATAAACATAAATGATGTTTTATTTATACTTAAAGTACATTACAGAGTTCTGAATAGATGTCTCAGAGATTAAGAGTATTTGTTCTTAAAGAAGTCCTGGTTTCAGTTCTCAACAGTGCGAAAGAGAGAGAGAGAGAGAGAGAGAGAGAGAGAGAGAGAGAGAGAGAGAGAACAGAACAATTACCAAAAATGTAAGTGAAATACTGCACAAAAGTATAAATGCTGAGAAATATTGGATATAAAGATGGTGTCCCATAGTAGAATTTTACCAAAGAATTGTGATGTACAACCTCAAATTTCTGGAAGTTATATAATGTGGCACTTTAACAGACCAAAGGAACAATTGTAGGCATTTTGATGATTTTTGTCTCTGATATTGTATGTAGATAAGGTCAGGGATATTGGAGGGAAAGTACATACTATGAGATTTCCCAAAAAGATCCAGAGTTGCCTTGAAGCCCCTTGGATTTCCAAATGAAGTGAAGCTGTTTTATCTCCTCATGGTGGATGGTGGGTGGTGTACCGACACTTACTGGGAGCACATCTTAACGTCAGGTCACCTTCAGAGTAATTTGATTGTCATAACGAACCGCCTAGCTGTAGATCTAAATTGAGACTGTAGAAATTTTTAAGAAAATGTGAGTTTACTTTATTATTATAGAATGAAATCCAGAAAATACTTAAAAATAGACATAAAAATAAAATATCAATAAAAATAATATTTAGGGTAATATAAAATCTAGAAATAACACACACATGCACAATTTTATGTGCACGCTAACCTCTGTTTAATCAGGAAGTCTACGTGTCTGAGGAAACAGCGCTGGCTTTCACTGATTCCAGCAAAGTTCTGGTTTGATAGAACAGTGCTGATCTATGTTTTCTCCTCTCTTAGAAGTTGTAAAAGTACAAAATCGCTTGCATAAAGTCCTATCCTATCTAAAATACTGTTAGTTATCTCAGTTTGAATTCATAAGACTTGACACAGATGACAGCGGATAACAGACGTTTAGCAAGAACACAGATACAGAGGTTCATGTGAAATATTCCACGGAACACTTCCACTTGCAACATTTTTTGCCCTAAAGGCAAAGAAAAGCACTGTTGTCTTAAGTCAAGATTAATGTATTCTTTCTTATCTCCTTGAAGAATATTACTAAAAGATTCAAATCTAGGTCCTCCTTAAGTTTAATTGATGAAAGCTTTCCTATAATATACTATTATATTCGTTATATCTTACACAATAAAGTACCAAAGCCTGAGTATCTTAAACAACAGAAACAAAGTTTCTTACACTTTTGGCATATAACTACAAAATTAAGTTGTCAGGAAGGTTCATTCCTAATTAGGGTAAGTGGGCGTAGGTTCTGGTCTAGGCCTGTCATCTTGGCTCAGAAAATAGCTTACTTTCCTTCATGTTATTACATCATCTTTCCTTGTTATCCTCTGTGCAAATGTTGATTTTTCTCTTATGATCAGGATGTGTGGATCAGAGCCCACTGTTATAATCTTACTATAATTTAATTGCCTCCTTAATTGTCCTACCTCCAAATCAAGCTATATGTTGTAAAGAAGTAAAAATATTAATTGCCATGTCTGGTCATAATATGAAAGGAAGATAATGTGAAAGCGGTATAAAATGAGATAATAATAAAAATAATTTTACTAAAATCTAAACTTTTACTAAGCTTTACCTTGGAATCCAAAATTAGTTTGTTTTAATAACTGAAAATTGAATTTCTATTGATAATTATACTTTTTTATGGTTTGGGGTTATGTTGTTTCTATATCTAATAACAACATCTCAGAATTTCAAAGACAAGACTGTTTTCTCTTGATCTGTTAAAGCTATCAAATCAGGAAATATGAATCACACATTTGAATGCTGAAATGGCAATTAGTATGAAATTCAATTTCACAGCCTCAATATTAAATGCTATTATTTTACTTAATTTTCTATTTTAAGATAAAGCATTCTCACAAAAACAACTTAAACAACATCAAGTTCTAAGATGTAGTTCAGAGGATAGAGGAGTCAAAGAAACAGAAGTTCAAAGCCATGGTGACGTTACTTCAGTAGCATGGAAGGAGAAAGTAATCAATGCATGCTAGTGTTCAGGTCCCTCTTTACCTTTGATCCACTCCAGTTATGCCCAATCAACTTAATGTTGATGCACAATTAATTATTGATTATATTAGTTAATTAATGTAATCAAATAACTTTCCTTTGGCATGCCAAGATACTTGTCTCCAAATTTTTATCATGTTGGTATTAAACATAAAAATTTCAGCCATAAGCCAGGCAGTGGTGGCACATGCCTTTAATCTCAGCACTTGGGAGGCAGAGGCTGGTGGATTGCTGAGTTCGAGGCCAGCCTGGTCTACAGGGTGAGTTCCAGGACAGCCAGGGATATACAGAGAAACCCTGTCTCAAAAAAACAAAAACCAAAAACAAAGAAGCAAAAAAAAAAAAAATTCACAGCCATAGTACAAAGAAAAAAAAAGTATTGTTATGAGGTGAATAGAGTTTTGAACAAGAAAGGGAATTTGATAAAATGTAAAAAAAATCAGTAAGTTGTACAAAGAAAATACAGGAGAAACGAGAACTTATAAGTTTGATGTTTTAAAAAACAAAATAGGTATTTACTCATAATGATTTATTTTATATTGTAATACGTTAAAATAGTCAAACACAAAATCACTGGGTAGGTTTTTAGGTAAAGGGAGAGGGGGAGGGAGAGAAGGGTGGAAAAGGGGAGAGAGAGAGGGAGTGGAGAGAAAAAGCCTTATTGACCATGAATCTGGGATGTTTATCTTTTCCACATTATGTACTTGAATCAAATATGTCTTAGTTCAAGAATTCCTTAATAAATTTGTCATACTACTTTGGCTGTTGACAAATTAGTGACCTGTAATAGATAGGTAGTATGAGAAAAACAAAGGAAATACTTCGTTTCATCTATACCTGGCTTACAGCCTTTTTTTTTTTCATATTTTCTTTATTTACATTTCAAGTGTTATCCCCTTTCCAGGTCTCCCACACACACCCCCACTTCCAGATATCTCCTATTCCATCACTCTTCCACCTGCTTCTATGAGGGTGTTCCCCCACCCACCCAACCAACCACCCACTTACTTTCAATGCCCTTGCATTCCCCTACACTGGGGCAAAAGCCTTCACAGGACGAAGAACCTCTCCTCCCCTTAATGTACAACAAGGCCATCCTTTGCTACACATACAGGTGGAGCCACGGGTCGCTCCATGTGTGCTCTTTGGTTTTTGGTTTAGGCCCTGGGAGCTCGGGTGGTTCAGGTGGGTTGATGTTGTTCTTCCTGTGGGGTTGCAAACTCCTTCAGATCCTTCAGTCCTTTTCCTAACGTCTCCATTGGGGACCTTGTGCTTAGTCCAAGGGTTGGCTGTGAGTATCCACCTCTGTATTTGTCAGGCTCTGGCAGAGTCTCTCAGTCTTCTAAAGGTTATGTTTAGAGAAATAAATAAAATGAGTGGTGAGTTACCTTAGTGAGCTACTTAAGAAGACATTCAGGTTAATGTGGGAACAGCAGCTCAACTCCAACATGAGATTATAAACTCTTTTGTCTATGATGACAGCATAGGACTATGACAGCAGTACATACAGGAAAAAGTGTGCATGTTTCTTAGAAGAAAACATAAGAATGAATCTGTGCTGCAGAATATATCTGTAATATATGGACTGATGGAGTTCCTTTCATATTCACATCAAAGCAGGCTCATCTAATATAATGCATGTTGCCAATTTAGGTGGCCCTCATAATCCCAATTCATCTTACTGAATAAGTGATACTTTCCAAAAATTTAATGAAATGCTACTTAACTATGTTTTTAAATAATTTAACTTTTGGAATGTGTTACAAAATCTAAAAGAAGTAATATGTCCACTAACAATTACTTACAATAAGCAGCATAAAGACAACACAGTAGACAGATCTTCAAGTCCTGTTTTAAATATTTATATTCATTTCAGTGATTTTTTATATCAACATTGTTTTATGACAAGTAAATATAATATCTGTACATAAAAGAGTCCAGGCAGAATAGATGACCTCTGAAAGTGAGGCAGCTGTTCCATAAGTACTTGGGAAATTACTGAGGTCAGGGGATGCAATATTTGGTTGATTAGCTGAAATTTTTGGTTTATAAGTTTATTATTATTATTATTATTATTATTATTATTATTATTATTATTATTACATAAAACCTTAACAATTCTTTCTGTGTCTGAAGGTAGTACTCTAATTGTAGGTAGTGGATACAGAAATATTTTTACTTTGTATACTTTCTATATTGCCAAGCACTTTGGCGGTTCAAAGAGTTAACATCAGCTTCATTGCCTGTCTGCCACACAAAGGGCCAAACTGATGAAATAGAAGAGAAATAAAAATCTTATTGCAAGATAATTATGGAATCATGTACAAACCTTTAAAGGTTAATGAGCTCTCAAGAGAAGATGAATGACAGGTCTTGAAACTGTTGTCTGCCTATAATCCATTTTCAATATGATCCTAGTTATGAAGATTTGACATATTACAGGTAATTTGGGGTGAATGTTAACTGTGAAAATGGTAATTTAAGTAATGTGAGCTTCACTGATATTAAAAGCAACAGCATCTGGTCAAGAGATGAAAGAAGAGAACATAAAATATCGTGGCTACAGAAACCAAAGCATACCTCAATGATCAAAACCTAAGGTGAATAACCGAAAGCGATCTGAGAATCTTTCATGTAGGCATCAAGCAACAGGAGACTAATTTCTAATTCTTCTTTCATGTGCAGTTTCAAGATTATAATTAAGTAGAAATTTGCCTTTATAGTTAAAGAGGCTAATGATAACAAAGATTTAAAATGTTTAGCAGAGTGTATCTGAAATACTTGATTACTTTCAGTGAAAGTATAGAAATACATTTCTAGTAATATGTTTTTTTAAGTAATAAAGCATTCTTAAGCAATATGTATATGTCTTATATGTGCATCTTTCTTAAACCATAGTTACTGCAAGAACATGGGCTATACAAGAAAAGAACATGAGCATGTATACTTGATAGGCACAACACATTTACTTATCGGACAATAGACTTAAAATTTTACAAGTAAAATTTATGGATTTAGTTTAATTAAATTTTGATATGGAACAGACAGTTGTCCCAAAATAGTTCTATTTAATTTCTGAAAAGAAAATAGAATTGCAATAAAATATTTGTGTTTATATTGGATATTTGGGAGAGAAAAGAAGAAAACTTCTTTTGACTATCAAACATAATTGTCATAATAGCCACTGACTGTCTGAAAAACACTGTCTTCTTTCTTATCTTTTAAGTATGTTCACGTGATCTTTTCTTATGATCTCAGCAGTATTATAGCTAATCACAAACAACATTAAATTCATTGTCATTTTTTATAGAACAATTACATTCCTTTTTTTTTTTTTGGTCAAATGACATTTTTTTTTGAGTTGAGTGCTTCCTCTTCACACTTCTTTTCCTTACTTTTATTTTTATAAAACTTTTCTTTTTTTTTTAAACATCACATGGGTGAAGCAACAATGACATTTTCTTTTACAAAATTCCATACATGTGAAATTTAATTACCATTAAAATATCTTAGGTGATGAATAATTAGACATTCTACTTCACATAATCAAGGTATGTAATTAAATGAGTTTGGCATACAGGTACTTCTGTAAAAAGTATCCTCATGATCATAAAATTATCAGAGCCATAATTCGGTTAAATTTTCATGCTATCCTTTGCAATCTTCTTAATCCTACCTCTCATGACTGTTAGGTAGCTACTGACAAATATTTATCATTATAGATTAATTTAAGTTACAGGAGTGTATAAGTAAGTACAATCACATTATATATCTTAAATTTGATGTCTCTTACTTGGAAACACTATTTTGAGTTTTATCTTTATATTTCTTATGATTAGTAGGTAAGAGTGACAAAGGTTTGTGTGCACACATTTCATTCTGCTTACATGTGTATCAATGTGTTTGAACATATATTTATACAGAAGTGTTTTCACATAAATATACTTTTTTCCAGAGATTAGATCTGAACCTTGCACACATGATGCACTTTAACACTGAGCTGCACCCTCAGACTGGTGTAACTTTGTGTTTTGCAAATATTGTATTTATTTTCCTAATTCTGCAGACTAGATATGGATGTGGAATACACCCGTGTTCATCTTCTGAGTATCTGAGATTACTGGTCTCCATATTTACCAGGCATACTCATATTTAACATTTTCAAAAACTGGCATACCTAAAATAGTAATTAATGAATATTATTTAAGGAACTGAAAGCAATATGCATCAATTAAGCCACAAGAAGAGATTGTGTGAAAATCTAAACATGTTCATAGGATATTCTTCTTGCATTCTTATTTATTATGATTAATACTGAAGATCTTAAATCATATAAGTTCTTCCATGCCGGTAAGTTGTTTAGCATTCTCTAGAGTATTGCTAACTCTATTCAATGTTCAATATGTTTCTTGGCCACATTTACTTATGCAATAAAACCATTGTTATTGGCTGATTGGTTTTTTCAATCAATTTCTGTCAAATCATTTAAAACACAAGTTGTGAGTGGATTCAGGGTTAGTTTACCACAATTTAGAGTCATAGATATAGGAATACTCTTCTGAAAATTTGCCCAAATTGACATGCAAAGGTCCACAATTGTAGGTAGCATCTCTGTGTAGAGGCCAGGTTTTAAATGGATATTCATGAAAGGCTCATCTTGTCTCTACCTTTCTGGCTTTATCTTGGAATGTGATCCAACACCTCTGCTGGAACACCTGAGGCTCCCAGAGCATGCTGAGGCTACTAAGAAACCCGAACTGGTATATTGAGTTACCACTGGTCATCAGTTCCCAGTGAGAAACAGCCAGCCCTAAGACTGCTCTTACTACCATGGAATGCAGACTCTAGGACCAAAAAACATGTTCTCAGCTCCTCATGTGTGATTTGACTCTTGTTACTACTTTAAATCTCACTTATATTCTAGATTGAATTGTACATGTTTTGCTTTTATATGACTATACTATGTCACTGAACATGATGTTTACTGATTTCACTATCACTCAGATATTTACACTGTAGATTTGATACTTTTAGGAAGCTAAATACACACGTGTGTGTATAACAATTTGCTTTTGTATGTATGTGAATCTGTGTAAAGTTAGGGCCACCAAAATAATAGAAAATTCACTGCTTTATTCACTGCTTGTTTGCTTTAAGAAAATATTTTGCAGTCACATTCATACTAACATTAGCCCACATACCTGGCATAGGTTTACATAGATAGCTAATTACCAGAGATGTTTAGGTTGTATGTATAGCTTTATTAGTTTGAGGAGTTTAAAGTCTTTGGACCAACTATGATTCAGCTGGTATCCTCTAATAGGTAGTAGAATACATAACTGAGCTGGGCAGTGGTGGCACAGGCCTTTAATCCCAGCACTTGGGAGGCAGAGGCAGGCAGATTTCTGAGATTGAGGCCAGAAATCTGCTCTACAGAGTGAGTTCCAGGACACCCAGGGCTACACAGAGAAACCTTGTCTTAAAAAACAAAACAAAACAAAACAAAACAAAAACAAAAACAAAAACAAAAAAATACATAATTGAGAAGAAAATGCTTCAGGGGAAAGAAAACATGAAAACCTCTTCTTCTATGAGTCCTATTCATTAATAAAAACTGTGTTGACAACGTATTTTCACAATTTGTATTTATTTCTCATTTGTCATGTAGTAAAGTTAATCTTGTTTCTCAATTTGGTCATATCTTGTATCAAACAAAATATTCACTGCTGGGGCATTAGGGATTTCCTTGATGAGGTCATGGAAAGACTACAAATGTACTTGAAACTTTCTGGTGAACATCAGGTAAAAGAAGCTCTGAGGTGAGGTCTTTGCCTTTTGCCTGTTTGTCTATGTGTTGCCCTTCCATCTTGCTGTTGAGTTCATAAATCTTGTAACTAATAATCCCACTGCTACCATGTTTTGCTGACATCAGAATGGAGCTCCTTCTGCTTTCTAATATGGACTGGATATCAGTAACTCTTGTGGACTTCAGTGTGAGGTGGAGACTACAGAGGCACTAGGGTTTTGGCCAGAGTGTTGCTTGCTTTTCAGCCTCTTCACGTCAAAGACAATAGAATCCATATAAGAAGAGGATTAACTTTATTGTTCCACTCTTTGTCCCTATATTTCCTTTTGACAGGAGGAATACTGTGGGGTATCTGGGGGTAAACATTAGAAATTCCCAGATACTAGGGACCCAAGAGGTTCCCAGGACCCAAAAGGGAGGGCATTAGCTGAAATACCAAACAAAGGTGAGATAGAATCTCTAGAGACCATATCCAAAGGATAGGCACTGCCCCCTTTTGAGGGATGGGACCACCCACCCACCTCAAAATTAATAATCCAGAATTCTTCCTGTTAAAAGGAAATGTTAGTAATTTTTTTTTAAGAAAAATGGTCTATTTTAATAAGTTTGACAAAGATAAATAGGTCAGTTCAAGAAACACAATCAGAGGAAGTTTTTTATTTTCAAGAAACCAAATGCTAATATTTTTTTCTAGAGTAACTCAGTTGAATGATTAAAATATAAATTAAGGCAGTTCTCATAGGACTACTGAAGCACACACTTTAACAATTATTGTGCTCATTGGAATTCTTATGATGTATTTAATATAAAAAATTATAGTGTATCTATTGGCAATATGTCAAAGATAGTGAAATTCTTCTAATAACTGTAATAATCTAAAGCATTATGAATTAATTTTACACTTATTCTTACATTAAAACAATGTTAAAGATCTTTATGGTTGACTTGTTATAAATGATTACAGTGTACAAAAATCAGTCTTTGAGCAGCCACTGTAGGTATGGGTTCTCATTTATGTTGCTTTTGTACTAGAAAGGTGGTCATTAATTGCCTTTGTTCATCAAACTGGTGCATATTTTAAATGTAAAGGCACTTTACAGTCATTTGAATATGTTGCTGTAGGGAGCCGGAATTCGCCATGGCAAGATGGCGCCTACTTCCACTGTTAACTCCTAGTAAACAACTGTTTGCGCATGTGCATAGAGTGAAAAAGACACCATGTCACAGCCCATTCTGGGGTGTTACGTAGGGTAATGAGCAGACAGCCAATCATGGGCAGACACGCCACGCTGTGGGCAGACACGCAGCACTGTGGTGTATATAAGCAGCGTGGATTTTGGGCTCGATCTCTTTTCCCTCTGGGAGAGGGCAGAAAACTTCGCTGCAGAAGGAACCTAGTGTGTCCGTGTGTCTTCTTCCTGGCGAGACGACTGCGTGGGCTACAGCTGGTGCCGAGAAACCCGGGACGCCAGGAGAACCTTACAATAGCTGGTAGGTTTCAGAACTGCAGGACAGAGTGAGCTCTGAGAGGCATGCTGCCTGATTTTAATTCCTCCAACCCTTCCTCAAGGTTAGAGAGCGCGGCCAAAGCCGTGGTAATCATGCTAGTGGCGCTTGTTACGATGTCCATTTGGCATTTGATACATTCTT